>NC_038042.1:26684379-26808766 GCF_002211085.1 Panicum hallii
GCTACGACGGACGGGGAGTCCGGTAGCAGTTTAAAACCTGGATCTGTGTGGATCAACACCGTGTGCTCCTTGGTACATGAAAACTCGTTTTAAAAATGTTTTAAAAACAAACCCCTGCATACCACAGAGTTTTCCGCAAATGAACCATAACCTTATCCCTTGGATTGTCCTGTGCATTAAATTCTGTTATACCCCCTCCGTGGGTGTGATTGGACTTGCTGAGTACGTTTGTACTCATCCCTTTCTTACTTTTACAGTGGAAGACCCAGACTACGTCCCAGTGGAAGACCCAGACACGTCCCGAAGACAAGAGTAGGGTTTCGTCCTGCACCCAGTCTTGGCCTGTGGTTAAGGCCACCGTGGATTCCGCATGGCGCAAGACTCTGATCCTCTTTTCGTAGCTAGTGTAGTAGTGTGGGTTTGTTGTAATCCTCGCGATAGTGGCGCTTCACTGCCCATTACGCGAGAGTTGTACGGTGATGTACCATCTGATGTAATAAAAGTGTTATCAGCCTCCTGGGACTGATAAATTCGACACTTTTAAGTCTTCCCTGATGGGGGGACGCTTCAGGTGGTATCAGAGCCGTAGGCTGGCCGTAGGACGTGACCCTAGAGCGAGACCCCTTTTCAGCCCTAGAACTTGTCTCGATTTAGAAACTTTCTGCACAAACACTCACCACTGGTCTTTGCCTTGTTCCAGATGGCTGGCAATGGATGGGTTAGCGGAATCTGCCACGCAGAGCCCGGCCTCCCCAAGTTTACTATTGCTCAGCCTGGAACGCGTTGGGTTATGGAACCACCGGAGTATGCCTACCGTGAGTACATCGCGGAGGCACCCTTCGGTCGACATAATGGTTTTTGTGAGAAAAAGCACCCGCTACCCTGATGTGGACCCTTGGTTCATCTCCACCACTGGTTTCCGCTTCCCCGACACCTATCGAAAGGCCGCTCGTAAAGCCCTGCGGGACTGCGTGCTCTACAGGCACCACCTTCAGCGGACTCCTATGGGATTTTTCCCACCCGCTGAGGGAAGAGGCGCACTTGGATTGCCCGAATGAGGGGACTTGGACGAGAAGAAGAAGACCTAGAAGACGGTTTCCCACCTGTCCATCTACCTCACTGGCTTGGATGCACTCTACCGCGAGCAGGCGGCACAACTGAAGCAGCTAATCCATGGATTGAAAAGTTAACCCAGAGTTAGAGGAACAACGGACAAGAGCCGCAAGCGCCGAGTATTCTTTAGCCGCCCTCCAAGCCCAGATGCAAGAATACGAGAACCGCAACGGAATAGGTGGATGGATCGAGGAAGAAGAAGAAGAACCCATGGAAACCCATTGGGATAAGGGTACTCAGACCGAAAACGAGATGGATCGGTTCTTCCCAATAAAGAAGCGCTCTATCAGGACCGAAGAGGAATCCCCATGATAGGATTAGCACCCCTAGCAAAAACCCTACCCTAATGATCACGTATCCATGAAAACTGTACCACCCTTGTTGTAATAATAAATATCATCTACTCCCTTTTCACCTGTACCAGGTTTTACCCTGTTCCTGTTTCAGATGGCTGGGAAGGATGGACCCAGGGCGATTGCCAAGCTGCACCTGGATTCCCCAGCCTCTTGATCAACACCCTGGAAGGCCTTGGCGTTACGGAACGCCCAAGGTACTACAGCCGAGAGTACGAGCACCATGGTACCCTCCGCTGCAGGGTGATCCTGGTCATCGCCAGGAGCAACCGCTACCCCGACATTCAGCCCTGGCGAGCGACCGCCACAGGGTTTAGCACCAAGACACCTACCCCTTGGCCATCAGAAAAACGCTCCGTTATCTGTGCCGGATTTTTGAAGAACACCTCGCCCCCACACCAGCAAAGTTCTTCCCGCCGGCCATCAGAACCCCAGTTTGGGAAGCACGCATGAGAAACTGGAACGACGCCGCCACGAAGAAGGCCCCCTGTACCAAGTGGCTACTTACCTAGCCGCCCTGGACCAACTCTTTGATGAGCAAGCCAACCTTCTGAGGGAGCAGACCCATCGAGCCGAGCAAGCGGAGCTCGCAGTGAGATTACAGCAGATCCGAGCCGCCCACGCCGAGGCAAGAGCCGCAGCCGCGGTCAGTAGCGAAGCAGTCGCCTAAGAGAGCCTCAGGCAAGACCGAGACCGGCGCATGCAAGATTGGACCAGAAGTGAACACCAGTCCCGGCAACTGGAGAGGACCATGTTTTACTCGGGACGCCCATCATAGGATGGGACCCCTTTTTGGAAACACACAAGCCCCACCCGGGAACCCTGAAAGCTCTGCTGCCGCCGTAGAAAGGGATGCTGAAGCGCAACCCCTGGCCGGTGGAAACCCAGAGGACCGCGAGCAAGGATCACTCGCGCTCTCCGCCCCAGAAGAAGGCCTGCCCCGCGAGTAAAATGACCGGCGCCACCCTAGTGATGTGTCCCCAGCCACTTTTGTTGTTGTGCCTGATCCCAGACGAGTAGTACGAGGCCTGGCCTTACCCTAAGTTGTACCCCCCTTGCAGTAATAAAATGGTTTGTGCTTGTTGTTTGTGATGTTGTGTGCTGGTTTGTTGTGTGCTGATTATTTATAAGTACCGGCAGGAGGTAGATTCTGCCTTATATATATATACGAATTAAACAACGTAAACATCACATAAACGTAACCCCAATCTACCCGATCAACAGGTGACCCCCCGGAACGTCACGAGGGCCTCCCGTGGCCGGAACCCCGTAGCCGCTAGTGCCGGAGCACGGCCCGTTGAACAAGATTTTCCCCAAGGAGAACAAGAAGTAAGCCAGAACCGAGGAGGAAGTCAAGAAGGAGAACAACTACCACCACCCCCACCCCTCGGAGACTTGGCGCAGATCATCCATAATCAGACCCTCATACTGGAGACTCTGGCAAATACCCTCATTAATCGACAGCCACGAGGGCAGAACATGAATGACAAACTGACAGCCTTTCTAAGGACCAAGCCACCTACCTTCGCCGGATCCTGCAACCCGTTGGATGCTGACGACTGGTTGCGAGTAATTCAGAGGAAGCTCGAACCATTCGAATGCCAGGACCGGGATAAAGTCCTTCTGGCAGCCCACCAGCTCACCGGAACAGCATTATCCTGGTGGGAAAACTATTGCGCCGCAGCCGAAGATGCCTCTACCATCACCTGGGGAGAATTCGTAAGGGAGTTCCGCCGCTACCACATCCCTTCGGCCACTATGAAGCGCAAGGCGGATGAATTCCGCGCACTACAACAAGGAAGCATGTCGGTGGAAGAGTACACCCACCGGTTCATAGAATTGGCCCGGTACGCGCCGGAAGAAGTGAATGACGACGATAAGAAGCAAGACATGTTCAAGAAGGGGTTAAGCCCAGAACTCCGGACCTTGCTTACTCCCCAGATCTATCCGGACTTCAACACCCTGATGAACAAGGCTATCCTCACAGAAAGGGCCAAAGCTGAAGAGAGAAAGGATAATAAACGCAAATTCCTGGAAAGTAAGGCCTGCCAACAGGACCGCTTCCAAAAGCCGAGGAACACCAACTACACTGCACCAAGATCTCAGGCCCCAATGCAGTATAGGACTCAGTCCCAAGTGACAGGATCGCAGGCCCCGCCTAGGAGTCAGAATACCACGAGGGCCCCGCAGAGCAATGCAAGCCAGGCCGCCCCTGACAACAACAATGTTAGGGCCTGTTTCAACTGCCGCGAGATAGGGCATTACATTGCCAACTGCCCTTATGCCAAGAATAAGCCGGCCACGTCAGCCTTCTCCAACACAGTGAATGGACCTAGACCAGCCCTGACTGGTGCCAACCGAGTGCCCGTCCGCAACAACGACAACAGCCAGCAGGTGAAGCAGCAATCATTTGGACGAGCCCGCGTCAATCACATCGACGCGCAGGAGGCTCAAGAGGCCTAAGGCGTAGTGCTTGGTGAGTACCTAGTCAACTTGGCTCTGGCAACAGTATTATTTAATTCTGGAGCATCCCACTCGTTTATATCCTCGAGCTATGTGGAGAAACACAAAATACCTACAGTACTACTAAAAACACCCCTATTAACCCGGACGCTTGGAGGCGACATCCATTGTCAATTAGGTTGTCCACGGGTAAGGATCAATTTAAGTGGGGTAGACTTTCTAGCGGATTTGGTAGTACTTAAGCCTGGGGGAATAGATGTGATCCTTGGGATGGACTGGTTAAGCCGACACAATGGTCTCATAGGCTGCACTGACAAAGTGGTACACCTAACAAACCCCGAAGGAATACAAGTGATCTGCCATACCCGGGATAGTAAGTTTGACCCAATGATGTTTAGCATGGAAGCCAAGCCCTTAGAAGGAGTCCCGGTAGTAAACGAATACCCAGACGTGTTCCCCGAAGAGCTTCCCGGTATGCCGCCAGATAGGGATATAGAGTTCGTCATAGACCTTATCCCTGGAACATCCCCTATAGCCAAGAGACCCTATAGGATGGCGGCCTCTGAGTTGACAGAGTTAAAGAAGCAACTAGAAGAACTGCAACGAATTGGCTTCATTAGACCAAGCTCGTCGCCGTGGGGAGCCCCAGTCCTGTTTGTCAAAAAGAAGGATGGGAGTATGAGGTTGTGCGTAGATTACCGGGCACTGAACGAGGTTACCATTAAGAACAAGTACCCCCTCCCCAGGATTGATGACCTTTTCGAT
Source organism: Panicum hallii (assembly GCF_002211085.1). Classification (NCBI taxonomy): domain Eukaryota; kingdom Viridiplantae; phylum Streptophyta; class Magnoliopsida; order Poales; family Poaceae; genus Panicum; species Panicum hallii. The sequence continues at coordinate 26,689,074 of NC_038042.1, forward strand.
CAGCTAAAAGGAGCCAAGTACTTTTCCAAGATCGATCTAAGGTCAGGATATTTTCAGCTCAAGATTAAGGAAAGTGACATCCCTAAGACAGCTTTCGTCACCCGCTACAGGCAGTTTGAGTTCACCGTAATGTCCTTCGGACTAACCAATGCCCCTGCCTATTTTATGAACCTCATGAACAAGGTATTTATGGACGAACTGGATAAGTTTGTCGTAGTCTTTATCGACGACATACTTATCTACTCCAAGAGTATTCAGGAACATGAGCAACATCTGCGGGTAGTATTGGAAAAGCTGAGGACACATAGGCTCTATGCTAAGTTTAGCAAGTGCGAATTCTAGCTGGAAAGAGTAGCTTTCCTTGGTCACATCCTGACCGCGGAAGGCGTAGCTGTGGACCCAGAAAAGGTCGAAGCAGTCTCCAACTGGCAGCGACCAACTAACGTCAGTGAAATCAGGAGCTTCCTTGGGTTAGCCGGGTACTATCGGAGATTTATCGAGGGATTCTCCAAGATAGCCCGACCCATGATAGAACTTCTTAAGAAGGAGAAAAAGTTCGCTTGGACAGAATCCTGTGAGAGAAGTTTTCAAGAATTGAAGCAAAGGTTGACAACCGCCCCAGTGCTGACCCTACCGGATATCCATCGGGACTTTGTCATTCATTGTGACGCATCCTGACAAGGATTAGGGTGCGTACTGATGCAAGACAGGAAAGTCGTTGCATATGCCTCCCGCCAACTCAAGACTCATGAGCAGAATTATCCAACCCATGATTTGGAACTAGCAGCCGTAGTGCATGTCCTTAAGATTTGGAGACATTACCTGATCGGAAATAAGTGTGAGGTTTACACCGACCACAAGAGTCTGAAGTATATCTTTACCCAGCCGGATTTAAATTTAAGGCAGAGAAGATGGTTGGAGTTGGTCAAGGACTATAATTTGGAAATTCAGTATCACCCCGGAAAGGCGAACGTGGTAGCCGATGCCTTAAGCCGAAAAACCTATGGACCCAAGGATGACCATCTATGCGAGGAAATGGCACGATTAAATGTGCACATTGTTCCTCGAGGTTCCAGCCAAGTGCTAGACATCCAATCGACACTAGAAGATGGAATTAGAGAGGCTCAACGATCGGATCAAGAGTTAATGAAGATCTGCAAACAAACTGGAGAAAACAAAGCGCCGGGTTTCAGAGTAGACGATAAGGGGATATTATGGTACGAGGATAGGATTTGTGTACCCCGGGATGGAGACTTCCGGCAGCTAATCATGGACGAGGCCCATAACTCAGCCTACTCCATCCACCCAGGATCCACCAAAATGTATATGGACATAAAGCAAAAATATTGGTGGAATGGAATGAAGGCGGATGTTGCATGATTCGTGGCTCATTGTGATACCTGCCAAAGGGTCAAGGCCGAACATCAAAAGCCGGCAGGATTATTGCAACCCTTGCCTATCCCGGTTTGGAAATGGGATGAGATAGGAATGGACTTTGTAGTAGGTCTACCCCGATCACAGAAGGGACACGATTCCATATGGGTAATAGTGGATCGACTCACTAAATCGGCTCATTTTATACCCGTACGGACCACTTATGGTGGAGAAAAGCTGGCAAAACTCTATGTGGAAAACATAGTAAAGTTACATGGAGTGCCTAGCAGGGTTGTCTCAGATAGAGGAACCCAGTTTACCTCTAAATTTTGGAAAAGCTTGCATCAAGCCATGGGCACCAAGTTAGATTTCAGCTCCGCATATCACCCACAGACATACGGTCAAACCGAAAGGGTAAATCAGATTATGGAAGATATGCTGAGAGCATGTGTCCTGACCTACGGAAAAGACTGGGAACAAAGTCTGCCTTATGCAGAATTTTCGTACAACAATAGTTACCAAGCCAGCCTAGGCATGTCACCCTTCGAAGCCCTCTACGGAAGAAAGTGCAAAACCCCTCTAATGTGGTCGGAAGTTGGGGAACGTGCCCTAGTAGGACCCGCACTTATAAAAGAAGCAGAGGAAAAAGTAGCGGAAATCCGTGAGAAATTGAAAGCGGCTCAGTCCCGACAAAAGAGCTACGCGGACAAGAAGAGGCGGGAAATAAGTTTCAACCCAGGGGATTTCGTTTATCTCAAGGTCTCACCCATTCGAGGAACACGAAGGTTTCAGGTACAAGGAAAATTAGCCCCTCGATATATTGGACCATGTCGGGTTCTAAAGAAAGTCGGAGCGGTGGCATACCAACTGGAATTACCAGAAGAAATGACGGATATACATCCAGTGTTTCATGTCTCGCAATTAAGAAGATGTTTGAGAGTACCCGAGGGAGAATATGTGTCAGTGGAAACAATAGACCTACAGCCGGATTTGCGATACCAGGAAGTGCCAGTCAAGATTTTAGACACTGTCGCTAAGAGGACAAGAAATTCCGAAGTACGGATATGCAGAGTCCAATGGAGCAGACATGGAGTAGAAGAAGCAACATGGGAACGCGAGGAGGCTCTAAAGAAGGAATTTCCCCATCTGTTTGAAAGCCAGCCGAATCTCGAGGACGAGATTCATTTAAGTGGGGTAGGTTTGTAACGCCCCGGAAATTTCAAATCTACGCGTTAGAGAATTCCGACTAAAAACTTATTCATCGTGAAACCCTGACCGCTCCGTCACACGCGCGCCGTCACATCCCCGCCCTGTGCCGCTCAAGTGCCCGGCGTCCTCCCCCACGCGCATTGTCTCGACCCTCGCCACCGCGCGACCGCTCTCCGCATTTGGCGTCGGCGCTCCTCGTGCAGCGCGCGAATCCCGCGCGCGCGTGGCCGACCGGCCGCGGTCACCGCCGCGACCGGCGCCGACACGCCTCCCCCCCCCTCTCTCTTTCTCCTTTCTTTCACCGCCCCGCTTCCAGCACTCCAGCCGTGTGCACGCCCCGCTTCCACCGCCGGCCGCCCCTGTGCGCGCCCACGCGCAGTACTGCCGGCCGCCCTCTCCGCCGTCCGGCCACGCCAAGTCACCGCGCCGCTCGCCGCTTGCCGAGATGTCCCGTCCACCTCGCCGCTCGTGCCCCGCTCCGCGACAACCACAAGCGGCCGAGCGCCATTGAAGACGCCCCGCACCGCCCGCCGGCCGCCGCTACCCCCTTCCTCTCCGCTCCACCGCCTTCTCCCGCTATAAATTGGCCCCCGCGCAACCCCCAGCACCTCACCACCGCCACCGCCTGCCTCTGCCCTCTTCCCTAGCCACAGCGCCGCCGCCGCCCGAGACACCGCCGCTGCCCGCCTGCTCCCGTGGGCGCGCCCCCTCGCCCCACCGCAGCCCGTGGTGAGTGGGGGATTGGTTCCCCTCCTTCCCCTTCCCCTTTTTCCCCTGCCCTGAGCCGCCCCTAGACCTCGGCCGGCCGTATTGGCCGCCGCCGCCGGCACCCCCACCGCTCCTCTGTTTCGAGCAGGAAGAGGGAGGAAGAAAGGGGTTTTTGCTCAAAGCCCCCTCCCCTTTTCCTATATTAACCCAAAGAAACCCCCCCCTTAAGTACTTTTGACTAAATAGACCTTACTCCTTTAATATTTCAAAACAAACCCTCCAATACTTGAACCTAGATACATTTGGCACTCTTTAGCATGCCCCGAGAAATTCTAGGATTTACAAAAAGGTCCCTGCTATTTCCAGATACTTACGAATAAACCCCTAGCGCCCTGTGTGACCACTCGAAACCCCTTTAGCTCGTCATTTTATGTGCGAAACGATCTCCGATCGACCCAAAACTTTACCACGCCATTTCTAGTAGGGTTCCGGCCATGCCATTAAGAAACCACCCAAAGATATTACCCCTAACTCCGTAATTAAGTTATTTCCGATTCAAGCTCAACGATGAAAGCTTTTAATTCTTTCGTTTGATTGTGTGTCTGTTTGTTTGCGTCGTAGGACACGGAGTGAACGAGGAAGGTCCCGACTGTGACCGAGCGAACGAGGATCAGTACTGCGACCCCGAACCCGAGGGACAGTGCTTCGACCAGGACCTCCCGCAAGGATTTGACGATGGCAAGTTCAATTCCGCCCTTTGATGCATGTTTCTGTCCTAGTTTTTATAAACACAACCCAGTGGCCTGTTTTATAAAATTGCATGGCTTTGCTTGCTGAAAACATGGTAGGATAGCCACCCTTGTTTGTGATAACCATACCTTGACCACTTGGTTTTATAAAGAAAATGCGTGTGTTTGGGAAGGGATAAAATGTGGTTTTGAAAAGTGAGTTAGACGGGATGGATGGCAATTCTGTGTGAATTGCCGTTGGTGTGCTCGTACCTGTGTGGTTGAGCGTGGAAGGGAGATATCCATCTTGTCACCCCTAAGGACCGAGTTGATGTGACATCTCACCTAGCTTCTTGTCGTGCGAACCACTTGACCGTTGTATGGGCAACGGCTTAGCATAAATCCCACTAGTTAGTCTGGTAGCCATCAGGAGAGCTGGGAGCAACGGGTGATCAAGGAGAAGGGATAAGCTCTGTGTGACTTATGCCCCGGTTAAACCTCGGAGATAGGTCGAATGACCCCTTGATGGATCCCGTGGTGGCTAGTCTGGTCTAGCTAAGGTGGGTAATGGCTTTGTTGGGATCTGCACCGACACTAAGGTGATCGTGCTGTGGTACCCCACCTGTGGGTAAAGTTGCACACCTCTGCAGAGTTAAAATCTATTCGAATAGCCGTGCCCACGGTATTGGGCAAGTTATGGTGTGGTCACATAACTAGTGTTTATCTCTGGGAATGGATGGGCTGGTGTGAGTTGTTTGGAAAGTGTCCGGCAGTTGTGCCGTGTGCTACGACGGACGGGGAGTCCGGTAGCAGTTTAAAACCTGGATCCTGTGTGGATCAACACCGTGTGCTCCTTGGTACATGAAAACTCGTTTTAAAAATGCTTTTAAAACAAACCCCTGCATACCACAGAGTTTTCCGCAAATGAACCATAACCTTATCCTTGGATTGTCCTGTGCATTAAATTCTGTTATACCCCTCCGTGGGTGTGATTGGACTTGCTGAGTACGTTTGTACTCATCCCTTTCTTACTTTTACAGTGGAAGACCCAAACTACGTCCCCGAAGACAACGAGTAGGGTTTCGTCCTGCACCCAGTCTTGCCTGTGGTTAAGGCCACCGTGGATTCCGCATGGCGCAAGACTCTGATGATCCTCTTTTCGTAGCTAGTATAGTAGTGTGGGTTTTAGTTGTAATCCTCGCGATAGTGGCGCTTCACTGCCCATTACCGCGCAGAGTTGTACGGTGATGTACCATCTGATGTAATAAAAGTGTTATCAGCCTCCTGGGACTGATAATTCGACACTTTTAAGTCTTCCCTGATGGGGGGACGCTTCAGGTTTCAAGTCAAAGCGGTCATAACCCTCCCTAATGAGGAAGTGCCTTAGCCAAGGACCACATATCATAAAGCCTCAAGAGGACCGAGCTATACCCCGACGATGCAACCCCTCTTGCTCTTTCGGTAAGATTATCATAAGCTAGAGTCTCTAATTAATTAGCCAAGACCAGAGCCATATAGTATTGTTGTTGCACTATTTTCCTGGGTGGTTCTCCATGTTCCAATTAATGCAATGATCTTGAAATTATTACCATCAAAGTATTCCAAAACATAAAGTAAATCAATTGTATCATAGCTTTCAAGTTATCCAACACAGTTCTAAGTAAAAGCAACTAGCATAGCTACAATATAATAACTCAGGTTTAATCAAGGAAGTTTAGAAGAAACTAGGCACATCCTTAGTTTGGGATCTATCATATTCTAGACTCATGCATGCATATAAAGTAAATGTGTGTATTTAGAAAGTTATTAGGACCGGAATATGATCAAGGACCACTTGCCTTCGTCAAAATTTTGCTGCTGCTCAGGGGCGTCTTCAAAGCCTTGCTCTTGCGGACCCTCGAACTGCGCACCGTCTATCGTAACACACAAGTACATACAAGCAAACAAGTAAAATAAATAATAAGAAACAGTACACCAAACAATATAAACAGAGCAAAACAACATTATAAAGCTACTGTATACGTCGCAAGGGTCGCGTGAGCGCGAGAATCGATGAAAACGGAGTTAAAATGGAGAAGTTATGGCTAAAACATAATTCCAGTGGCTTATTTGTAGAAGATTTGAAACTAGAAGGGCTCTAGACAAAGAAACCGAGGGCTACAACATAATTAAACCTTAAATCTAGGGTTTAGATTGAAAAATAGAGGGGCTAAGAACGGCGGGTTATATTTTAGAAAGGACAAGGGCCTAATCAGAAGAAAAAGGATCTGTCCGTGAATATTTTTGAACTGCCGTGGACTGCGGGTTGATTTCTATATAACTCAGGGGCTAAAGTGTAAAATACCCTAGGGTTGACCGGTATCGGGTTGTTTGACCCCGGTCAACCCTAGGGTGTGACCGTCGGATCTGGATCGGACGGCTGCGAAGCGGCTGGCGCGGCGGGGCGGTGGCGCTGGGCACCGGCGGCGGGCGGCGGCGGCTCGTCGGAGATCCGCGTAAACGCGACTCCGGCCGCGGATTCAACTCGGGTTTGGTCTGGGAGAAAGAGAGCGAGGAGGGGAACGCGTCTACGGGGTTAAGACGAGGCGCTGGTGGCCAGGGAAGGCGGACGACGGCGAGGTGTGGTGGCGAAACTCCGGCGAGCAATCGTGCGCGCGGGAACACGGGAAACAGAGGGGAAAGGGCCGGCGAGGATCCTCACCCCAAGGCGGAGCTCCGGCTGCAGCTTGCGGCGATAGCGGAGCGGCAAGGCGGCGGCTACGATGGCGACCGAAACGCGGCTGCAATGGCGGCGGCTAGGGCTTCGAGGGCGAGAGGCGGCGGCTGCGGGTTTGACGGGTTCTAGGGCACGGGGCGGCGGCTTTATAGGGTGGCCGCAGGCGTCTTGGCGTGCGGGCCCGGGCGTCGCGCGACGGGGGAAGCCGGGACTCGAGCCTCGGTCAAACCCGAGTCTGGCTCGAGGTGGAAGACGCGCCCGACAGAAGGGCCCCACCTGTCAGCGAGAGAAAAGAGGGAAGAAGAGAAGGGGCACGCGGGCTGATTGGGCCGGGGGAGGAGGTGAGCCAGCTGGGCTAGATGGTCCGTGCGGGGGAAAAGGAAGGAAAGGAGAGAGCCAAGCTGGCCTGGGCCGCAAGGAGGGAAAAAGAAAAGAGAAAAAGAAAAAGAGAGAGTGGGCCGGTCCCAAAGAGAAAAAGAGGGAGAGAGAATTTTTTTTTTGAACAAACGCAGGAGAGCTGCGTCGGGGAGAGAAAGAATTGCATTCAAATGCATTTAAATTTGAATTTAAAATTTAAATTCAAATAGAAGACAAACAATAAAACAATGCAATACGGCATGAAATGCACAAAACCTATATTTCCTTATATTTCTTTTTAGGGTTAAGTAAATTACTATTAATTCACAGTAAGTGCTCTAAAAATCAAAATGATGGAATAAAAACCTTATGGACCCTAACAAGAATCTAGAAAAAATTATTTGGGTTCCTAATTTGAAAATTAGGGTGTTACACACTGTCACCTACTACCGAAAAATAGGCCACTATAATATTCTTATTATCAGTGGACACCTTATCTACTATCGCAAAACAGCACCATTTACTCCTAGAATGAATGTAGGAAAATAAGAGTAATTATGTTGAGCCGATGACTTGAACACCTAACCAACTGAGCAAGACTTTTATCTGCACGGTCCTTCAAATTGAAGGCATATGTTAGTTAAGATGGTTAAATTGTATATGAGCTCGATCATGTAAATGTTAAAAGCATGTCTTCTATGACAAGACACAAACTTCAATGATGAATAGGATACGATTCAGTTCACTGCGGCAAGTGACACTGCAAAACCAAGAAATCCCTATCTATTAGAGACATTTCCCTGTCAATTTGGATGTCACATATGCTAAACAGCACGTAAAAGCCTAATCATATTTCTTCTATAAATGATGTTTGTCCGTCTCTTTAATAATAAAGATTTAATATTCGGTGGACTCACCGAGTCCAAGGGATGATGTGACTACGCAACAACTAAACTTAGATATTTATATGAAGTCACGTCTACCTATTAATCCTGATGATGAAAATATCATCAATCAATACCATCACATAGAAAACTGAATAATGCTAAAAAAAGATACTCCCTCGTTTTAAAATATAGGTCGTTTTAACTTTTCTATATTAGACATACATTATATTTAGATGTATAGCAAATACTATAAATCTAAAAATTCAAAATAATCTACATTTTGGATTGGGGGAGTACATCGGAAGAATAGTTGGTGTAAAAGTCAATTTGTATGTACAGAGAATATAGATTCCATTTGTGTGAAATATAAGGGACTTGCTATTTATATGTGTCTGGAATGAAGTTTTTTTTTAGGCAACGTCTCCCTCAATTCAGATCTACCTGTGCCAAGATTACTTTCTCGACCTTCGCCCGTGTGCCGTCGTGGCCTTCCTCGTGCCAGCGCTTATCAATCCGTTTTGCTACTACTCTCCCGCCCTGAAACTGAAACGGGCCGGTTCGAAAAGAAAAACTGAAACGGGCCAGCCTCGATCAGCCCAGCTGGCGATGGCCGGCATGGGCCTGGCCTGCTCGCTCTTCCCGCCCAGGGGTGAGCAGGCCAATCCTACTTCTCAAACAGATGCTCAAAATTATTAGTTGCAAATTGGATGTTTAATCGGTGGAACTACACAAACACAAATCACAAACACTGGAGCAGGGATGAAGTGACAGACCAAAAATGGGGCCTACAGTTTCAGAGAGTCATATGCCAAGAAATTTCAAAAGAGACTACAAACACCAGCGCGGCCTCAGAATGAAACCACGGCGCCGTAAATTGAATTAAAGGGAAAAAGATGCGTGCGTGCTACCAGTGAATTCCCAAAGAATCCAGGACTTTGACTCGCTTTGATATGATGGGGAATTTTGTAGGTTTCCCTTTTGACTTGAGTGAGTGCAGAAGGCTAAAGAAAATGAAAGCCAAGTTTCGTGTCCATCCTTATCGGTTGCCACCAGTCCCATTAGAACATAACACACGCTTCGCGCACCCTATCATCAATTTTCTTCATTCAAAATAAAATAGATCCATATACATAAGTAAACAAAGCATGAGATAGGAAAATGAAAACAAACGTAGGAACCTAACATGACAACAACACAGATTGAATACAAGTTCCAAGTAAATATTGGATCCAACTGTGGAGCCATGATCATCTGAGGTTTACGATTCAGTGAGGATAAGGAAGCTGGCGAACCATGCGTAAAAAAATAGAGGACCGCTCACGCCGGTCATGCAGAGTTGGTCCTCCCCACTTACCCAGTATTCCCGCTCATTGACCAATAGCAGCTAACAATGGAGCCAACAGAAATATATGGTCCACCGATCAGATACAACCAACACTGCTCGAGACCACCGCTCGTTTTCAACTGCTCCGACGCTTGACCGGATGAGCGAATCTTGTTGCTGACCAATCAGGCTGCTTTTCTGGCGTGCAATGTTTAGCTTAGAATGTAGCTTAGAGCCCACGCTGTAGCCAGAGCAACAGCTTTCCATCCGAGAAGCGCCCGCGTGTGAGCCGAAGAGAACTACGGGAGACGTGGCTGCTGCAAATAAGTGCCGTACATGCGTCGTACTCGAGAAACGCTCTCCCGCGTCCAGGAGCTACCTGCTTTTAAGAAACCCGATGCACGAAGGGTGCTGACACGGACGAAGAAAGGGCAAAGCAGCGAAGGACAACTGTATTTTGTTGTATAGATGGAAGGGACAGGAAATGAAAGGAGAAGCCGAGACGGGCGGCGATTCTGTGCCGTACCTGAACGAGCGCGGTGTGCGTCACGGTCCCCGACGCGGCCGTGACGTTGGCGGCGATGACGCGGAGGCGGAGCCCCTCGAGCGCGCGGCACAGCTTGGCGACGGCGTCCCTCCGGTGGCGGCACGCGACGCTCACCACCAGCACCTTATCCCCGGCGCCCGACACCCTCACCTGTCAAATCAGGAAAGGAAACCCGGCCGGGGACGGGGGATCCATCGATCCGGTCAGTACATACAGTGCATGCAGTACAGTCCAAGCCGGCCGTCGCCGTCCGGCCGGGCGCCGGCGTGGCGCCGGGGGGCAAAAGCGCTAAAAGCGTCCAAGGGTGATAGGCCGGCGTCGGCGTCAGGTCCCCGGCCGGCCGGTCGCTTGTCACCATTAAAACTGCTCATTCCGTGAGCTCGCCGTCGCGGCACCGTGTAAACTTCACGTGATTAATTAATTGGTTATTACGTACGCACCTGCAGAGCGTCGACCGGCGGCGAAGAGGGACCGTGGCGGGCGGGACGCCGCCAGGGACGAGAAGGACGGGTTCCGCTTCGTCCGCTTCGTCGGCGACACGGCGGCGTGGCTCGCGCGGCCGTCGTCTCCCCGCGCCGGCGGACGGCATTGGCGTGCCGAGCACTAGGTGGTGCGCGCCCGCGGCGGCCTCGAGGAGGGCTAGCTCGGCGAGCAGCTGGCGCTCGAGCTGCTGCAGCTGCAGGATGTACTCGATGGCGTCCTCGAGGACGGACGCCTTGTCCATCTGTGGCATTTGCACGTACATTCAGATGACGGTGAACACCCGAACAAAAGCAAGGTCTCGATTGACGCAGGCACGTAGCAACCAATGCAATCAGCACGCACCTTGGTGATGTTGGGGACGACGCGGCGGAGCGCGTAGAGCCTGTCGTTGAGCCTCCGGCGGCAGCGCCTCTCCGTGACGACGACGACGCTGCTGCCGATGCTCCCCGCACCCGCGGTCGCCGCGGAGGAGTTGGAGCCGGCGTCCGGGACGCTCGAGTAGCCGTCGCGGTGCTGCTGGCCGCCGTCGCCAGCCACCGCGCCGCCGTCCCCGTCGGCGCCGATGCACAAGCTGCAGGCAGACAGACACAGGCGGCACGGTTGATGATTCAATCTCGATTGCGCTCGAACCTGATCGAGAACGAATACCTCTGCAACGCTTCGGAGTCGAGGCAGTCCCAGAGGAGGCACTCCAAGCTATCACCCATCGTCGGATCCATCGCTCTTGGGTTGCTGCTGCTGGCGGAGCGCACAGTGGCAGCGGATGAGGGACGGGCCCGGACGGGTGAGCGACGACTGAGCGTGCCAGACTGGAACAGACTACCAGCTATAGGCTGCTGTTGGCTCGGAAGTCGCGGATATCTGCGTGGTGGAGCCCACCGGCCCGACGAATCCCCATCCTGGCCGTCGGATCTGCATCGATCGCGACCGGCAGGCTTCACCTCACTCTGCCAGTCAACGCATGGGGTCCACGGACCGACCGCTCAAGGAGTCGTGTCTTCATGCCCCGTAGGAAATGGGATTGAATTTGCTCGGTCAGTGGTCGCAGTTGAAGCCAACGCAGCTCCCAGGTCGGTCGAGAGCATCGCTTACTCAACGTGCGTGAGCACCCACTGTCCAGACGGGCAGAGCATGTACCAAATAGTGACCAAGGTCGGTTGAACGCAAGGATACTGAGCGCAAAATCGGAGAGGAACTCTCAAGGGGGAAATTTATTAAATAAAACCGTTTCACAAAAAATATTTTAACGTTACGCGGACTTGGGAAGGGGCGCCTTCATCGTCGCCCTCCTTCTTCCTTCACCCGTCATCTCCCATGGACGTTGCGGAGGAACCGGTTCCGACAAGCGAGAAGCGTCGATCGGCATCACGAGCTCCGCCGCCAACGTCTTGAGAAGTGTCACGTATTCTACTGCATCTGCTGGCAAGCCCCAAGGCGCACCAGGAGGCCCAACCCACTCAACACCGGCCCACAATGGGTCCGTTAGTAGAGACGGCTACCGCGAGGAAGCAAACTACTTGAAGGGATCATCTCCTTCGTGTTGAGGCAGGAAATTGTAATAGGGTAGCTGTTGGCCGGCTCGCCGGAGAATAGTGTTAGCCTAAATGATTAAACAGACTAGACGGTTACCTACCGTTTAGCTATTTATTCAGACTAAACAGCTATTTAAATGGACTAAACGATAATTAGATGGGATAAACGGCTGATTAAATGGATACGGTAAACCACTGTGTAGCATCTACGTAGTGTATACACTGGCTAAACGGGCGCGTAGGCGAACATCGCCGGAGAACTGAACCTGTACGGTGATCTCGCCGGACTTGAACCTACTGCATTTCCTCGCCTATCGTATCCGTCGAGCCTAAGTACCATTACATTTGGTATCAGATTCACGTTCCTTAATCCACCACCTCCACCAAATTCGCTGCCGCCACCACACTCTGTTCTTCCACGCTGGCTGACCTCCCCGACTACCTCCGGCAACCGCAGTACCTCACTCGCGTCCAGAAGCAATCCATGGAGACAGAGAATCAGATCAAGGACATCGCCAAGACCCTGCTGGAGATCAAGGCGATGCTCGCGGGCCCAACCGCGTCGTTTGCCGATCTAACGGGATGGAAGACGGAGGTCGATCACAAGGTGAACGATCTTCATACCTCAGTTGATGCGCTTCATGTCAAGGTGGATCAGATCACGATTCGCACTCAAGATCTCGATCCGGCTTACAAAGTCTTCGACACCGAGCACATTGATCTGACGAAGTCGAGTACCGCCCATCTGGTACAGTCTCCATCAGGAGCGGCTTCAGGGCATTTCGGCCACGGCGATGAAATGAACCACCGAGGGTTTGGATGTGGGGTGGTTACCACCGTCACACTGGCTCCTGTCACAGGTGCGAAGTTCACCTCTGACCCATCCTCTGTGCCTTTCTATTCTACCAATTTCGGTTCATTCAATCCTATGGTGGCTAGTAGTCCTTGGGGATCAGGTCTACCTCATATCGAATTTCCTCAATTCGATGGGCATAGTCAAAAAATGTGGAAACAGAAGTGTGAGTCCTATTTTGAGCTGTATGGTGTTCCTCCTCACATGTGGATCAAGTTAGCCACTATGAATTTCCATGGTACCGCTGCCTTCGAGCTTCAATCTGTCGAGTCTAGTGTTAAGGGCTTTAACTGGGCTGATTTTTGTTCTACTGTGTGTGGTCGCTTTGAAAGGGACCAGCAAAATCAACTCATTAGGCAGTTCTTTCGCATTAAGCAGCAGTCCACTGTAGCTGATTACGTTGAACATTTTGATGATATTGTCCATCAGCTTCGTGCACATGATCCACACTTCCATCCCATGCTAGTAACAAATAGGTTTATTGAAGGTCTTAGAGATGATATAAAAGCTGTTGTTATTATGCACAAACCATTGGATTTGGATACTGCTAGTTCCTTGGCCATGCGGCAGGAGGAATTGCTGGGTGAAATGCCCAGGAGGGAATTCAAACGCCAAGATACCTTTCAACCTTTCAGAACTGTGCCTAAGAATTCCCCAATACCTGGTACTAACACCAAGGCTGCTCAGTTTGCTACCCCTGAAGAAAAACAGCATGTTGAGTCCCTGAAAGTTCAGAAGCCTGAAGATGTGCTTGATGCTATCAAAGCTTATAGAAGAGCAAAAGGTTTATGCTACAAGTGTGGGGTCAAATGGAACCCAGGGCACAGATGTGCTCCCACTGTTGCTTTGCACGTAGTGGAGAAAATCTGACAAATGCTACAAGATCCTTCAGAGCTGTCTAAACAGCCACAAAATGAAGACTCGGATTCTGGAGATGATTTGATGTGCTTATCTTCTTATGCCATGAATGGCAGAGACACACTCAAGACAATCAGAATAGTTGGAAATTTGCTGAGCCATAAACCTCTGATACTAGTGGACTCTGGTAGTTCTAGCAACTTCATTTTTGAGCAGTTGGCTTCTCAGTTACCTGGATGGATTGAATTGTTGACTCCTGTACAAGTCAAAATTGCTGATGGCAAAGTTATCTGATGTACTCATGAAATTCAGCACTGTCAGATGTACATTCAAGGGCCTGTTTTGATGTTAATCTGAAAATTCTTCCATTGCAATGCTATGATATTATTATTGGGATGGAATGGCTTGAGTTACACAGTCCAATGCAAGTTCATTGGCAGGAGAAGTGGCTTTCATTTCTGTACAAGGATCAACTGATTTCCCTACAAGGCTTATCTTCTCAGGCTCCAACTGTATAGAAAATTGGTGTTCATCAGTTGGCCCAATTGGAAGCAACAGATGATATCTGGTGTGTTTTAGAATTGAGCACAATGAAAGAGGGAGGAGCTCTGGATAACTGGCCAGCACAAATACAGAAGTTGGTGGAGCAATACAAGGAGATCTTTGACAAACCAAAAGGTCTGCCACCAGCTAGATCCCACATGCACACAATCCCTTTCCTTCCTGGTGCCCAACCCTTCAGGCTAAGACCATACAGATATAACCCAGCACAAAAAGATGAGATTAAAAATCAAGTTTTGGAGTTACTCAAATCTGGTATGATAGTGGAGTGTTCTAGTCCTTTTTCCTCACCTGTATTACTAGTTAAAAAGAAAATAGGGGAGTGGAGATTATGTGTGGACTATAGAAAACTGAATTCTTTGACTATCAAGAACAGCTACCCTGTGCCTATTATGGAAGAATTTCTTGATGAGATGGCCGGGGTCGTGTGGTTCACATGTTTGGATTTAAGCTCTGGATATCATCAGATCCTTGTGAAGCCATCTGATCAATACAAGACAGCATTTCAAACTCATAATGGTCATTATGAATACAGGGTGATGCCTTAGGGAGTGACTGGAGGTCCTGCTACCTTTCAACATGTGATGAACTCTGTATTGTCCCCTCTTCTCAGAAAGTGTGTTGTGGTGTTTATAGATGACATATTGATCTACAGCAAAACTTGGGAGGAACATGTTCAGCATGTTCAAGCAATGTTTGCACTACTGAAGGAGCATCAATTTAAGGTGAAATTGTCAAGATGCTCATTTGCTCAATAGAAGATTCACTACTTGGGGCATGTGATAAGTGCTGAAGGTGTGGCTACAGACCCATCTAAAGTAAAGGATATTCTAAACTAGCCTACTCCTTCCTTTGTGAAAGATGTGTATTGCTGGGTATTACGGAAAGTTTGTGAGAGATTTTGGAGTCATCGGTAAGCCTTTGACTACTTTGCTAAAGAAAGGAGTTCAGTTCCTATGGACTGCTGCACAGGAGGAAGCATTTGTGGCACTGAAGCATGCTCTTAGTTCTACTCCTATACTTGCCTTACCAAATTTTCAGAAGCCTTTCACTATTGAAATAGATGTCTCTGACAAAGGAATTGGCGCAGTTCTATTACAAGATCAACATCCTATAGCTTATGTCAGTAGAGCCTTGGGCCCCAGAAATCAAGCACTTTCCACTTATGAGAAAGAGTGTTTGGCAATATTGCTTGTTGTGGAGCATTGGAGATCTTATCTACAACATGCTGAGTTCATAATACAAACTGGTCAGAAAAGCTTGGTCCATCTTGATGATCAGAGACTATCTACCCCTTGGCAACACAAGGCATTGACAAAATTGATGGGTCTGCAATACAAACTATGTTACAAAAAAGGGACTGAAAATAAAGCTGCAGATGCCTTGTCCAGAATTCATCCTCAACATAAACCGGAAGTTTTGGCAATATCTTCTGCTCAACCAATTTGGCTTCAGGAACTGATACAGAGTTATGTAAAGTTCCCAGATATTGCAAGATTGTTAGCCTCTTTGTCTGTTAAAAGTACTATGGGCGAATATATGTTACATGATGGGCTCATTAAATTTAAGGGCAAGATTTTGGTTCTCCCTGACGAAAAGCTGCAGCAGACTATTATTCAGTCCCTACATTCCACTGCTATTGGTGGCCATTCTGGACCCTTTGTGACATACCAGAAGGTGAAGCAAATGTTCTTCTAGCCTAGGATGAAAAAGACGATTAAACAATTGGTGACGCAATATACAGTGTGCCAACAAGCAAAGTCTGAGAGGGTCAAGTACCCTAGGTTACTGCAACCATTACCTGTTCCAACTTCTACATGGCAAACAGTTACCATGGACTTCATAGAAGGTCTTCCAACTTCAAACAAATACAACTGTATCATGGTTGTGGTGGATAAACTTTCCAAGTATGCTCACTTTGTTCCCTTACAACACCCTTTTACTGCATTTAAAGTGGCCCTAGCATATATGGAGTACATTTACAAATTTCATGGTTTACATGGAACTATAGTGAGCGACAGAGACAAGATTTTTACTAGCACTCTTTGGCAAGAGCTGTTTAAGTTATCTGGCACTGAATTAAGGATGAGCAGTGCATACCATCCCCAAACTGATGGGCAAACCAAAAGGGTTAATTAGTGTTTAGAGGGATTTCTGAGGTGCTTTGTACATGCCTGCCCCACTAAATGGAAAGAATGGTTAAACCTTGCTGAATTCTGGTAAAATACAAGCTATCACTCCAGTTTGGGCAAACTCCATTTGAGATATTGTATGGCAACACACCGAGACATTTCGGCATCAATGTGGTGGATTCTTGTGTTGTCCCTGACTTAAAAGCTTGGCTGTCTGAAAGAAAACTGATAGTTCAGTTACTACAACAGCAGTTGCTAAGGGTTCAGCAGAGACAGAAACATCAAGCAGATAAGAGAAGGACTGAAAGATCCTTTGTTGTGGGTGATATGGTATTCTTAAGATCCAGCCATATGTTCAGTCTTCACTGCAAAAGAGAGCAAACCATAAATTGGCCTTCAAGTACTTTAGCCCATATCCTGTTATTGAGAAGATTGGCCAAGTTCATACAAGTCACAGCTGCCTCCATCGGCTATGATCCACCTAGTGTTTCATGTCTATTTACTCAAGAAGGCTGTGGGGGATAACCACCAGGTGAGCACTGAGCTACCTATTACTAATGATGCTTACCAGGTTCCCGAAGAAGTGTTGCAGAGGCGCATTCAGCAGCGTGGTGATAGTTCTGTGTCTCAAGTTCTGATCAAGTGGTCTCGGTGGGCCTCGTCTCTTGCAACCTGGGAAGATGAAGCTGTACTGGTCAACGTTTCCCGGCTGCAACAGCTTGGGATCAAGCCGTTTCTGAAGGAGGGAGGGATGTCACGTATTCTACTGCATCTGCTGGCAAGCCTGAAGCTGACGACAAGGCGGTGGAACAGGCCGAGCGTAAGTCAAGGGGCACTAGGAGGCCCAACCCACTCAACACCGGCCCACAATGGGTCCGTTAGCAGAGACGACTGCCGTGAGGAAGCAAACTACTTGAAGGGATCATCTCCTTCGTGTCGAGGCAGGAAATTGTTAGGATAGCTATTGTCGCCGGAGAACTGAACCTGTACGGTGATCTCGCCGGACTTGAACCTACTGCATTTCCTCGCCTATGGTATCCGTCGAGCCTAAGTACCATTACAAGAAACTCACGTAGATGGCCGTCCCCCTCGGCCTTCGCCCCCTCGCTCCTACCACGAGAAACCCACCGTCACCCCTGCGACATCCAGAAACCCATTCGCCGCCTCGACCTCCTCCCGGGTGAGCTCGCCAGCAAGCAGCCACATCGGAGGGCAGTAAGGCCATCTCAGATTTCACATCCTCCTAGGATGCCTCAGGTTCCTTCACTACTAGGTCGGTGTTGGTACTTGAGGTTCAGTCGTCTGGTAAGGGCAGCAGTAGAAGTAGTGGAAAATGAAATGGATGGATGCAGGTATTATTGTAGCTGGGACAATAAGAATTCTGATTGTGCTTTTCAACGGTGCTGCTCTGGCCAGTTATCTGCTGCATGGAGCCCTGTTTTCCTGTTCGATTCGATGTTAGCTGGCAAGCATGATGTATGCATCCGACCCAAATGTCAGATGAGAGGTGCTAATTCAGGCAGTATATACGGCTTCAATTCTTCAAGGTAACTAGATAGTAGATACATCCACGACATATCCTGTTCTACCTCACTGCTATTGCAATCTAGATTTTAAGCTTCACAATGCTATTATTCGATTCTACATGAAGCCAAATTGTTAAATCAGCAAAGGCAAGGCTCTTTCACTAATAAGTGATCCTCTGCATAGTTACAAAGATCCAGTGAGTATTCTCTGAACATGTCGTCCATTGGGATTCTTCAAGTAAACATTAGTTATCAACAATATGTATGACTATACATCACCAGTTGTGAAATTCTACAAAACGTGCAATCATAACTGGTCATACAATACATTTGTACAATGGATCAAACTACATGGAAAGAACACGAGAATCAGTTGCTTGGAGTAGCATAACCAATAAAACCTATTAGGCCCCGTTTAGAACCTTGGAATTGAATTCCATTCTAATAATCATAATTTAGACACAAATCTATTAAGCTAATATGATTATATAAGGAATATATTTGTATACTATTGTTGGCTATATGAGTGATATACTTATGTGCTATATTTCTACTATAGAGGAGTGAGCCAAAGAGCGTACTATAAGTTACGGAATAGAAATATAGTCTGGTGATATATAGAATCAATTTCCATTCCCCATCCTATGAATTTAGGATAGGCTTATATCTAAACTTTGAAAAGTGGTTGGATGTCAAATTCTAAGCAAAATAGCCTAGTTTATTAAGTAGATTTCAATTCCTCCAAAATGATAGAATCCAAACGGCACCTTATTCTAAATGTGGCTTTCGAATTTTTTCAAGCATTGATAATATTCGCATAAAGTAATTTTGATATGCCAAAATCTCCAAACTGAGTGTTCATACCCTATGTAAGAAGAATTTTGCTTGGTTTAATATCACTATGGATGGTTAGAGAATCACAACAGGCTGTGGATCATCAATTCCATCTACAATATCAATAGCAATATTCAGCTTCTGAGCTAGGATGAGCATACTGGATGATAGTCTTTTCTGATTATGGAAGCCAGTCATCTAAACTACTATTATGCATGAACTAAAAAACAACGTGCCTTCAACTCTTGCTCTTGTGGGTCGATAGAGAGCAACATCTAATTACTTTGTAAGGCAACAGTGACGTTCTCTCATCTACACCCCAAACTCAGCATTAAAACTCCTGGAAGATGCTACTTTTACAGGTTTAACACATTTTCAGCCATGTTTATACTTGCATGGTCATCATTGAAAGTGCATCTGCAGACCACACCATACTTTTTCCCTATGAATTTTTCTTCTGAGAAATTATTAGTATGCATCGTGAGTAGGGATGCAAGTTATATATATTTGGGTCATTGGGTCGAACCAAAAAGTTGATAAAATGAACTAGAATGGCATTCTGCGTAAATAATCTGGGAAGAGAAATGAACTAGAGTGGCGTACCATCGTAATTAATTAGCTGACCAAAAAATACTATTGGGTACCCACTTGCATCCTTAATCGTGAGAGGTGTTCTGATATTTTCCCTTAATTGGTGCCAGTTGTATTTGGCCGTTCTTTCGTTCTGCAGTCTTCTTGAAGCTCAACTGAATAAGGCCAGTTACTTTTTAATGCACCTTGTTGTGAGACCTTACTCAACTTTGACCACTCTGTCGTTTTTGTCCTTTGGCCCTTGGGTATGAAACCAAGTGAAGCTGAGATTTTTGACAAAAACATTTGATTATAATTTAGATTTCTGGAAACGTCTTCCCTTGATACATCACCATTTGGTTCATTACCACGAACCAAGTGAAGCATAGTTTTTTCCACCTACTTGTTTGTTTGTTGCTGCTTTGAATGTCTGCTGCATGCATTAGGTTCTAAGATCCATATTGGTTGAGGTTATGCATAACTTCTCAGTTTTGATAGTATAGGCTTTTGACCCATACATTTGATTCAATTTCTACAAATGTCCAATTGACTCAAGACATTTGGTAAATGTCTTTATACTTTGCTTATTCCTAATGCAAACAAATGTAGATTGTAGAATGCTAGTATTTTGACTCATACAACTTATTTAACTCTATCAATAAAAGATACTTATTGAAATGGAAACATATCTATTTTTGGTTTTCTTGAACTTCGGAACATACTAAGGTGCTTTATATTTGTATGTATCTGCTATTTTTTTTATGTTAGTGCTACTCGATCAAAACATCAGTTACAATCATTGCATAGTTATTTCTACTCCATGCACCACATCAGGTCTGGCAAACTTGAGGTACGAATCTCTGATAGCATGCATCTCAATGGCTGCATCCTGTATGAGGATCCTCTCTCTAGGTTGTTTCTTCGAGCAGGATATTCCGAGAGTAATGACATAAACCAAGCAGTTCCCAATTCTACTTCTTGTAGTGCTGTTATAGGCATCTTTGTGCATCCACATTGTTGAATCAGCTATTTCCAATATTCTCTCTGGAAGAGCATCCTCCGAAAATTTATGCAGATCCAATGAACCTCTGAACATATGTCATGTGTTGGGCTCCTTCCTGTAAACATCTCAAGCAGCAATATGCCTAGGCTATAGACATCACGAAGAGTTGAGATCGAAGAACCTTCGCCGTATTCTACGATTGTGCAAACAGTTATACTGATCAGTATGCCATATTTGACGTTATGTAAGAACTAGGGGTAATAAACAAAAACCAAAACTCAACAGCTTTAGTTACCTGGAGCAACATAACCAATGGAGCCTCTTATTCCTATTGTGCTATTTGAATTTTGGAGGGATGTGCTTGCACTTTCTGGAAGGATTCTTATATGCCGAAGTCTCCAACATGGGCAGTCATGTCTTTTGCAAGAAGGATGTTGCTTGGCTTCAGGTCGCAATGTACAATTGGTTGCTGACAGTGATTATGAAGATAGTCTAAAGCATCCATGATATTGACGGCAATTTCTAGCCTTGGTTCTTGTCTTAGAGTATTCCTCAGTGTGGGCATGTCAGATTTTAGATGAAGCCAATCATTTAAGCTACCATTGGGCATTAATTCAAAAACTAGTGCCTTGAACTCCTGTCCTTGATTGACACTTGAGCAGCAAGTGATGATTTTACGAGGCTACGATGACGCACTCTTTTCAGTGCCTTACATTTAGCCACAAAGCTTCTAGTAGACCCAGATTGGTGAAGTTTAAAAACCTTCACAGCAGCAATTGTTCCCTCATCTTGAAAACTGCATTTGTAGACCGCCCCAAAGCTTCTTTCACCAAGCAAATTAGCTTCTGAAAATCCATTGGTTCCACTTGCTAATGTATGGTAAGTAATCCTTTCATAGTGCTCCTCAGTTATTGATGGTAGGATTGGCTTGTTCTGCTTCCGTCCAATCTTCTTATAGAGAAAACAACTGAATACAATAGCAAAAGCTAAAAATATGAGTACACCAGTCGCTGCCAGAGCTATGGCAAGTGATTTTAACTCCCTTTTCTGTTCTAGTTCCCTGAGTTTTTCTTGTGGCATGGAGCTAAATGAAGCTGCTGTATTCCACCACAAAGCTCATCATTTGCAGTGATTGACAAGTTAGTCAAACTTTTAAGAATGCCTTCTTGTGGCACTTCTCCCTGCAGATTGTTGAAGGATAAATCCAATTTTGACAATGATGACAAATTCTGCAAAACTGTAGGGATGGTCCCGGTCAAGTAATTGTGTGCTAGAGACAACTGTTGGAGGTTGCAGATACTACCAAGAGCCAATTCCCTCAGTGCCATAAAAATTAACATAGCTTCTCTCAGTGCCATAGAATTTTTCGAAATTCCATCAGTACCACGGCTTCAAAATTTTATCCCTCAATGCCAATTCCGTTAGGAATATGTTAAATTTTAACAGACCACAGGAACTCATGGCATTACCATCACACGGAGCTCAAGCCAGGATCATCGTGGTTCTTCTTGGCACTGACGCGATCTGTGACCGTCTCCATGAGCACGTCGAAGCCGTCGTCCGACTTGAGGAGGCATCCGGAGCTGGGTGCCCCAGGACGCGCCCATGATGCTGTCCGACATGTACTCCAGCGCCCTCTTCGCCACCGTGTCGTCCCTGATCAGCGCCCATCTGCGCGGCAACGCGACGCACGAGACGTGAGACGACATGTCAGTTCACCCTGCCCGTGTGTACCTGCCGCGCATTCGTGATACAGCATGGGTGTGCGTACGTACCCGAATCTGCTGCCAGCGTGGCCGGAGGGCTTGGACAGGGTGAACAGCATGACGTCCTCGTCGGCCGGCGCCGGGATGTGCGTGAAGTGCGGCTAGTAGTAGACTAGTAGGCGCGGTTGAAGATCGCCGCCGGCGAGCCGCGGAGGGCGGGCTCGCGGAGCATGGCGTCCGGGTTGTTGGGCGACGTGACGAACTTGATGATGCCGCCGTCGGTGGAGTTCCGCGACGCGTTGGCCCAGAGAGCCGTGGTTCCGCCCCACCTGTACTCGCGCCCGTCGAACATCCCGGTCTGCAGCCTGTACGCCTGCACAACGGATCGTCCAACAGGACTTAACAGTAACGTAACACCTTACAAACGGAATTAGCATTAAAAAATTTTGAAGCCGTGGAACCGAGGGAATTTCAGTAAAATTTATGACAATGAGGGAAGCCATGTTAATTTTTATGGCACTGAGAGAATTATCTATATAACCAATGGCACCAGAAATATTGCCAGATAACATATTCATCGACAGGTTGAGTACACTCAAACCCTTTAAATTCTCCAGAGATTGAGGTATCCTTCCCTCAAATGAGTTGTTGTCCAGCATTAGCCGTTCCAGAACGGTGCACCACCCAATGCTATCAGGTATCTCGCCAGGCAGTTGGTTTGCAGAAAACATTAGTTGGTTAAGGTTCCTCATGCTACCGACTTCAGAAGGAAGTTGTCCTGTCAGTGAATTGTATGATAAGTCTAAGAATCTAGAAAGGAGAGGTAGTCTGAAAATCTCTTTGGGAATCGAACCGTTCAGACGGTTGTTGGATAGATCAAGGGCCATCAGATTCTTCAGCTTTCCTAAGCTTGCTGGAATTGCCCCCATCAAAACTAGCATGGTATGCATATAGGGATGCCAACCTTGTGAGATTTCCGATAGATGAAGGTATGGAGCCCGATAAGTGTGTGTTGTAAAAACCTAGCTGAGTCAACTTTCCCAGCTTTCCAATGCTATCTGGAACTGCTCCGGATATGGAAGTATTCGCCACACTTTGGAATTCGAGGCCGACCAGATTGCCGATGGATGTGGGGATGCTCTCATTGATCCCAATACTGTTCAAGTAGAGATCTTGCAAAGTTATTGAGAGATTCCCTATTGAACTTGGCAGCTGCCCACTCAAACCGGGGTTGTCGTTGATAAGCAATGTCTGGAGTTGGCTGCGGTTTGACAACGAAGTGATAAATTCCCACCCCTCTGTCGTCTGCTTGTAGCCTGTTTATAGCCAAGAGAAGACGCTGTAGAGCTGGCAGCCTCCCTAATGTGGGAGGCACATGTCCACTGAACCTATTGTCCGTGAAGTCCAGAAGTTTGAGGGCATTGAGGTTGGAGAGTGATTCAGGGATGAAGCTGGTAAACTGGTTAGAGGCAACGCTCGTAACCCAGAGGCTAGGGAAGCTACTGCCAATGTCATCAGGAATTTCTCCATGAAGCATGTTTCCCTGGAGCTGAAATACTTCCAATGAAGATAAGTTGTAGAGGGAGCGTGGGGGCTCACCGGAGAGGCGGTTGAAGGCGAGGTCAAGGTGCCGGAGGCCTGGGAAGCCGCCGAGGCCAGGAGGGATGGTGCCCTCGAACTGGTTGAATACGAGGGACACATATAACTGAGCGATGACAAGTTGGCCAGCGACGCCGGGATGTCACCGGTGAGGTTGTTCTTCCACAGCCTGAGGATCTTGAGGCGCGTCAGCTTGTCGCCGAGCTCGGGGGGAAGGCGTCCGCGGAGCTGGTTGGACTGGAGTCCCATGGAGGTCAGGCTGGTGCAGGAGCTCATGTTGGCTGGGATCTCGCCGGAGAAGGCGTTGCTGCTCAGGTTGAGCGTCTCGAGGCGGCGCAGGCGGCCAAGGCTCGCGGGCACGGCACCGCTCAACCTGTTGGAGCCCGGGTCGAGGACCGTGAGCGACGACAGGTTGCCGACCGCCGGCGAGAGGACGCCGTTGAGGCCGCGGGAGGGGAGGCTCAGCACCACCACTCGCCGGGGCTGGCCCTGGCACGTCACACCCTCCCAGCTGCAGAACCCGCCGGTGCTGCTGGCGTTCCACGAAGGAAGCACGTAGCCGCCGTCGCCGCCGACGGCTGCTGCCTTGAACGCGGCAGTGATCGTTGTTTGCTTCCCCTGTTCGATCGCTGATGCTATTTGTACTGGATGACAGTGACCGTGATCATGTGGGGGTTGCCCTGTTCCTTAGTCAGCCTAGAAGAGTCGTACTACCATCTACCATGCCATGCGTGTTCGCACGGCGAGCCTCTGAATTAGAATGCCAATTTTGAAGGAGATGCGGCATACGGTCCTCTCATTTGGTCGGGGCTTTTGTTTGTACGGCATGGCTACCTGCATTCTGCTTCTTCCCGGTACGGTCGCCGATCTCCTGCCTTGCTCTTGATCATGATCCTATGATCTCGGGTCAGAAAATCATCGACTGCGGCGGAAGTACCACGAGGGAGCCAATCCATAGCAATTTGGGGCCAGGTTCATTTTGTAAGGGAAAAAAATGCCCACTCGTCTGAACCGATTAAGCTCATTCCTTCCCTCCTTTCACGATAACCTGTAACCGAGTTCAAACCAAAACGAGTCAACAAATATGAATGAGAAAATTCCGTCAATGCCATTGGAAATTTAGCCCGTTCCTTCGAAATTTAGCACATCCCTTCAATACCATCACTTTAAATTTTCCATCCCTCCAGTGCCATCACCGTTATATTGAGAGCAAAAGATCCTATTATACCGTTAAACTAGATCTGCCATATATTTTTTTTATTTTTACTCCTCCCCAACTCTATTCTCGACACCAGCCACATCTCATCTCAAATCTTATCCTCTCTAGTCGCCGACCCTGCTCCCCACGCTCACACCGCGCCGCCGCACGGAGATTTGCACCCGCACGGCGCGCCGCGTCAGGAGAGTGACGCGCGCGGCCCCTCCACAAGAGGCCCCTCGCGTCGCGTCGCTGAGGGCGCGCGGGCACCGGTCCTTGCCGGCCCTCGCGCTGTGTCGGGGCGCGCAAGGTGAGGGCAAAGGGCCGGACGCCGGAGCCGGAGGTGCCGCCGCATCTGTCAGCGAAGAAGCGCAAGCCGCTGCCGTCAGTGGCTGCTCCGTCCACGATCCATCGTCGCTCTCCATGTCGTGCAAATCGACGTCCACGTCTGGCAGCTAATTAGTACAAGTTATGAGCATCTGTTAGCTTGTGCTAGTCCGATTGATCTGTTAGCTTGTGCTCGTTCTTTTGATATTGTACTAGCCTCGAGCTTGGCTATGTAACCAGTGTATTTGATTTGTGCTTGGATATGCTAGCTTGTGCTAGTTTTTTTTTCCTATCTATTAGTTCGTGTTGCATTTGTTGATTGATTGTTCTATGTATATACAGAGTTTTGATGTTCAATGCAATTGCAAAAAAGGATGGCAATATAAATAAACATTTTCTTTCTGCGATTGCATAAATGGGATGGAAATACAAATATTTCATTTCTTCCCTAGAGGTACCATTGTCTTTTCCAGAAGCATTTAACAGCCATGTAACAGCATAGTCAAGGCAATAGCATTGAAGCGATGAGCTTAAATTTTCGATGGCATTGAAAGGATGAGCTAAATTTTAAAGTGACGAGTTAAATTTTTGATGGCATCGAGGGAATTTGCCCAATATGATTGCAGTGATCCCGTCTTGAGAGCTCTGCAACAAACATTATTTTGAAATCGAATTTTTGCGCCATGTCTGGAGTGCAGACTGCTCCGGGTCATCCCCGCCAGTCATTATCTACCTGGTTGCTCTTTGTTTTTTCTTGAAAAAGTCTAAGTTACTCCTCTCAAATATGTCAATTTTATAAAATAATAGCGGATATGATTAAAAGATACCCTGAATTTTTATCGTTAATTTGATAGTCTGGGACATTTAATATAAATTAATCCTTGAGATACAAAATTGTATGAAAGATAATGATGAAAAATTTATATTTTTCTATTATAAGTTAAGTTGTCCACTACCACCCTGCAAATTTTAAATTTGAACTCAATTTGCATGTGAAGAAAAAATAAATTGTATTAAGAGGTAAATTTAACCAAATGACAAAATTTTAGCAGTACTTGAGCCAACAAATAGTTACGAGGTTATCCGAACTTTAGTCATACATGAGGTAGTAATTTAGACTCTTTTTTTTTAAAGATAAATCTGGTGACTATTTTTTAGACAAACTTGGTGACTCTCTCTAAACCTTCATAATGAAATGGGCCGAGAAAACTGACTTGCCTTGTGGGGCAATAGGCCTGGTACACCTTTGCGGGCCACCCAAAGGCTGTAGTTCCCCCAACTTTCAGCCCAGAGGCCAGCCAGAGCCACGCGGTGTCGGCGTTAGCACTCCAAGGGTCAACGCGTTGGCTACAGGAACGTGAGTGTTCCAGAAACAAAATTGCATCTACTAACCAGCCGATGAGTAGTGTGTGTTTTTAGGCTGGAATCAACATGCCAGAATTAGTAGTAGTCAGAAAATCATGAACATCAAACTCCAACAAAATTGGATCGAACAAAAACAAGCACTGTAGCCGCTATACTGGCAAAGCCATGCACACTCTCTAAATGAAGGAGCAGAGGAGGATGAGGTGGAGCCGGTGGAGGGATCAGCTGGCCGCCTGTCCATAGCCATGCGGAGGAGACATACAAGGTGGATCTGACGGAGGGTATGGATGCTGATGAAGGAGCACGCGGCTGCGGCCGCGCCCGGAGCGCAAGCAGGTACTGGGATTGGGGACACGATGTCTGGGTGATGGCGATCGGGTTGGGGAAGTATGGTAGAGCGGGAGAGGAACCCTACTTCTGATATCTTATATACCATGATTTGGTCCCATACATTAGTTATTAAAGTGGGTGTGGGTGAGGATTCAGTGTGCACGGGTAAAATTTTCTGTGCTTATAACATTTTACCTGTTGGGTTTAAATTGAGATAGAAAATGATACCCAAATCCATATTTCAAGTTAGACCTGACCATGAATAATGGCCAAAACAAATAAGACAGTCAAGGTAGACCTTTCAAGTTCTTTATAAATCGAGACATGCTTCCCTCAAAGGAGTTATGGTCCAGCAACAGCTATTTCCAAGGATATGCAATTTCCAATACCATCTTGTATGGTGCCAGATAATGAATTGTACGATAAGTCTAGTAGAAAGAAAAAGTTGAGCAAGTTTAAACACCTCTATGGGAATCGAACCATTGAGTCGAGTTGTTGAAAGATCAATACAAACAAATTCTTGAAGTTCCCATGCTTTGATGGAATCAGTGTTTTAAAGGCATCGCCTAGGGTACCCAGCTTACCTTGGAACAGCCACGCCTTGTCGCCTAGGCGTCCAGGCATACCCAGTCATCTTAGGTCGACTTGTCACCTTTAAAACAATGGATGGAATTGCCCCC
Organism: Panicum hallii; assembly: GCF_002211085.1. Classification (NCBI taxonomy): domain Eukaryota; kingdom Viridiplantae; phylum Streptophyta; class Magnoliopsida; order Poales; family Poaceae; genus Panicum; species Panicum hallii. The sequence goes on from NC_038042.1 coordinate 26,716,481, forward strand.
TCCAAATTGCCATAGTATGCATAAATCCTATTCACCGATCCTGTTCCATGGAGTTCGATTCTATTCATTCATATTCAATAAAAATTCACCCTTCCTCTGCACAAGCCTAAGGGCCAATTAGGCAGTGCAATACAATTTATAGGTATGGTATTGCATTGTTTAATAGTGTTAACGAATCCGGTTTGGCACAAATTTGGAAGCCCATTTTGCAGATAATTGATTGGTTATAAATCAAGTTATCAACTGGATTCTGAGTTATGTTTAATTTATTGAGCAAGGAGTATGCCATGGTTTGTTTTCTGATTTGTTTTCTCCGTTGTAACAAATGGGAACAACTTTTCATAGATGAAGCTTTATTAATTTCAAGATCATTACATTGAGACAGGGAAAAATTTCTCGGCGAAAAAAATGAGAAAACCGATAATCACATTTATCGGTGGTGACCGGATTGTCAAAATTTTCGGTAATTTCGAATCTGTGCCCACCCCTTTCTCCTAGTCCATATATTTTCTCATTTCTATGCATTGTGATGTCTTATTTTTTATTTTCATATTAGATTGTTTGGAGATAATCTAGATTGTTTTATGTACAGTTTGTGGAATTTTCTCTCTAAATTTTGTCCAAAAGAAAAATGGTAAATTCGATAAATATGTTTATCGGCAACCTCCGTTTTTTTTCCTTACCGGTGAAGTTAACCTTGCATTTAGCTGATACAAATAACCCCAAAACGTACACTCTCGGCATATATAGAACCAGGATACACACAATCTTCTAAAAGAGAAAAGGAGGAACAGACACACTAGAAACACTCATTCGTATAGTAGACTGTCACATGTGTGTCCGAGTAAAACATCCATAACCACCTGCACCGACTTGTAAAGATGCCGGTGCTGCCAAATCCTGGCAAGTTATTAAACAGAACTCACATATACTTATGACATGCAGAAGTGTGTAATAAGTGGACAGAGGCACGCAATGCGGTCGTCAACGACGGAGCAGGCAAGCAAATAAACAGACACATCCACGCAGTACTCTGCAAGTTGCAAGCTAGCTAGCAACCGTTGGATGATTGATGGACGAGCAAATCGAGCCACGCAATGCCGTCCGCAAAACTCTTTTGGAATCGCTCCATGTCACCAGCGGCCGCCGGCAGAGAGACACCCACCTCCACGCCGCCACCGCCGCCGCGTGCCTCGGCCACGGGCATCGCGCCGGCGCCCTTGGCCGCCGACACGATCGACACCTTGGCCGGCCGGCCCAAGCCAAAGTCCACGTCGAAGACATGGAACCTGGGCGAGCCGGATACGGACAAGGTACCGTGGGCCACAGCCTCTTTGACTCGGTCCACGCAGGCGTCCCACCTGTCCTGCGCCCCCTCGCGCACCACCTCCTCCACCGCCGCCGCCACCGCCGCGCACGCCGCGAACAGGCCGCCGATGCCCGCGGCCGCCACCTCCTCCTCCGGCGCCGTTGCGATGGCCGGGCAGAGGCAGTTGCCGAAGTACGTGCCCGGGATCGCCGGCTTCAGCCGAGGGCGCTGATCCACCGAGAAGAGGAAGTAGCTGGTTTTCCTCCTGGGTGTCGTCCCTGCTCTCATCGCTCGGCAGTAGCAGGACCAGATGAAACCGTACGTGGCGAGTATCGACGAGCACCGAGGCGGCGGAGTGATGCCGCGCCGCGCCGCCTCGCCGGCGACCGCGGTCTTGATGCTCACTAGCAGGTTCTGGGGCAGCGTGAACGTGGCCACAAGCTTGTCCTCGAATGAGCTGGGCGCCTTGCTGACGAACTCGAACCCATCGTCAGAGATCATCGGCGGCAGGCTTTTCAGGTAAATGTCGTAGAGACCCCTGGGGTCCGGGATGAGCGCCCGGTCGATGACCGGGGGCGGAGGAGAAGGCTGATGATGGTCATCTACTGCTCCGGCGCAGGCGGTCGCTGCGGCGGCCCAGGTGTGGAGGAAGTGCGTGGAGCTGGCGCCGTCGCAGGCGGAGTGGTGGACGGTGACGCCAACAGCGAGGCCCCGGAGCAACAGCGTCGCCTGCACGGCGAGCACCGCGCGGCCCTTGGGCAGCTGGGGCACGAGCGGGGCGACCGTGGTCACCCTGACGGGGTCGTCGGAGGCGAGGTCATCGACGTCGACGTCGTATTCGGCGGTGGTGAAGGGGACGGCGTCGCCCGGGCGGTAGAGGATCTCGTGGCGTTTGTTGGCGAGGCGAACGTGGCCGGCCAGCGGGTAGAAGGCGCGGAGAGCCTGGGACAGAGAGGTCCTGAGGGCGGAGAGGATGGCGGCTACGTCGGCGTCCGGGGGTAGGCGGTAGAGGAAGACGCGCTCGACGGGAGGGATGTGGAGCCACTTGACGTCGAAGAAGGTGAGCGGGATGGAGCGCGGCGGCAGTGCGGGAGCACCTGGCGCGACGAGGGTGGTGTCGAGGACGCGGAGCTGCGGCGGGAGGCTGCTGGCGGCAGGCGCCATTGTCGTTGTGGCTGGGCTGCTGAATTGGCTGGTAGGGTATAGCTCGACCGATCGGTAGCGAGCTATGATCGCTAGCTACCGCTAGCTGATGGATTATATATATCGCGCCCGGCCGGGGATCAGTTCGGTAGCTAGCTAGCTACCCGCACGTGCTCGCTCTAGCTGGTAGCGTAGCTGCTAGCCTGGTGTTGTTGGTGTTTGACTGTTGGTTGTTCGAGGGAGGCAGTCGGGTGGTGTTCGGTGCTCCATCGCTGCTTGGTCGTCATGGCCGCGCTAGACCTTAACTTCGCTTTCTTTAATTATTATTATTCCATAATACTGCGTGTTAATCCCTCTACATACCGTCCACGTCATTCATTTTTTCAATTCATCACTAATATCACTATAAATTGTGGAAGTCAATATGACAACTAATGAAAGAACTATATAGTGAGAACGACACACATGTGCCAAAAATGAATTAAAAATCAGTCAATACTATCAGCTCGATCTGTGTATTTGTTTTTCATACAAATTTTCATGTAAGATATGAAAACACCATTTTTCATGGCTAGACTACCAGCGGATCCCGATCTAGGGGTTGTGGTTTCTACTAGATCTTAGATCTAGGTTAGGTACCATGCTTCTCCAACCGCTATAGTCTTTGTACTATGATCACAACTCTCAACCCCATGTCTTGTACACAGGGGCCGATCACCAGGGAGCTGAGGGGGCTCCAGCCCCCCTACCTCCATGAAGTTCATGGAGCCCCCCTAAGCCCCCCTACAATTTCCAGCCATGGTTGAAGAGGAGGAAGAAAAGGAGGAAGAAGAAGTGAAAGTGAAGGAGGAGGGAGAAGAAAGGGAAGATGAGCCCCCAATGTTCAGCTTCTGGATCCGCCCCTGCTTGCACAGTGTTACAGAACACCATGACAACCAGGGGTAGAGCTGGGCCAGGCCCTAATACAACACCATACTACCAGTATGGAGATAGTGGGCCGACCCCTAGGGCCATGGCCCTTGTGGCCCCAGGCCTTTCTCCGCTATTTATGACAACTAGGCAATATTTTAAATAGAGAGCTATAGCGGTGCTATAGGGGTTTCGTGGAGCTGCCGCTATACCCCGTAGTACAAATAGCTCTCTATAGCGGCATTAATAGCGGTTTTTGGACCCTATCATTAAATCCTATAGCTCGCCATTTAAAACATTGCAACTAGGTGATCGCTGTCGTCGATGATGAAAGTAGCCTTCATCATGAACCTCTAGGTAAATTCCTCAAGGTATTCATCGACCGTTGTTGTATTGTCTGCGATACAAAGCCTCTGATGTGGGTTTAGATACCACTTGGTGGGAATGTGAGTGAGGTTGCTCAATATTTTGTTAGGGTGGATAACTCGACAATCTGACGCAAGTGATTCGGCTTCCGATCAACAAGATCCGAGCCCGCAAACGAAACATCACATTATCTCTTGATTATCAACTGTGACCTGCCCGGTTGATCTCGTTATGAAGGCTAATCCTTACCTGTGAATCGAAGAACACAAGCAAGAATGAAAAAGAACCCAACAAGAATGCAAATGATAGATTATGCTCACAAATTGAGGTGTTATAAACTGACGATGGTGAAACTGTTATTGATAGATTAATCTAAGCAAAACGCAAACCTAATTTGGATGGCAGCTACTAAATATAAAGGGGTAGGGTCGGCCAAGAATCCCTAGACATGTTCATAATGGACTCCAACACGATACACGACTCAACGGCCCAAATGATGGCGGCGCAACACCCTAGCAGATTTTGTAGGTCCACTTATTTCGATAATTCCCGTTGACTCGGACCTAATATTGATGTGGGACTGGTTGCATTGGAAAGCTTATCTCCTTAGATTTACATATATGTCAAACCCGGTGCCACGGGATTGCGCACATGGCGTACATATTCTAGGATAACGGATGGGACATGGACCATACCCTACATCAGTTGTAACTACTCTTACCGTAGTAGGACTAGCCGGAACAGAAGGAAACTACCCGAGTAGTACTCGGGTAGAACTCCTAAGCTCGTATCTGGCTAGGATTTCCATGTAATCATATCCTCCCAGACTATATAAGGGCGGGCAGGGACCCCCTCGAAAAACATCAACACCTAAGGCAATACAAACCACCACACATGACGTAGTGTATTATGCTCTTGGCGGCCCGAACCTGTCTAAAGTTTCGTGTTTCTTGCACCTTCGAGTTCCTGATCTCGGCGACACCCCACCTACAATCTACCACCTCGGGGATATTCCTTGGTGGGCTTGGAGGTTAAACACCGACAGCTGGTGCGCTAGGTAGGGGTGTTCATCGAGCATCCACCGGAGAACTCAATGGTATTTTCCAACTTCACCAACGCCGTGCCCGACGAGGGCACCACGTTCACCTTCGGCTCTTGGATCTGCATCGCCAACGGCTCAACAACCACCTACCAAACCCAAGAAGCCGGAGGCATTTGCTCCGACATCCAGCCGCGACATCGACAATCTTGCCGATGATCTCGGCAGGATCAAACTTTTCGATCTAATTGGAAGCTAGACAAGTCATATCAAGGTAAACCTCGCCCATCAATCAGACCTGATGATGTAATTGCTAGGATAGATCAGGTGGACGACTGCATCGCCGAATGCATCAAGCTCGCGGAAGCCGCTCTCCATCAGCCTGACCCGGTGTCCTCGACACGGAACCACCCTAAGACTCCTCACCATTCTCCTGTCGCCACCGGCGACATCTTCTCCGGCATCAACCGAGTCGACCAAGGTATCATAGAGTGCATCAATCTCGCAGAAACCACCCTTCAGTGCATCAACCCCCGGGAGCCGAAGGCATTTGATTGCGATTTTGACGACTTCATCAGCAAACTCAAAACCCGCAGACCAAGTCCAATTCGGTTTGAGGCGGTCCTACCCAAGACCATCTCCGCATTGGAAGAGGACTTTGATCACCTACTGCAACTCGGAGAAGAAGAAGCCACCGGACGTTGGGGGACTACCGTTTACGACAACCATTCGGATTCGGCTACTCACGCAACGCCTATAATAGGCAGCCGTCAGAGTCTGGCAAGAGGATCAACTCGGTCAAGTAGGCTCGAGCATTGGAAGGGCAGAAAGCCCTCCAAATTTCTCAATCAAGCCCACCACGATCCATTATCAACTCTGGTGAACTCCCGTTCCAAGAAGGCAGACCTCTCACTTCTTCCGACGACAAAGAAGGTTGGGCTGCGAGTACCAAATGCTTCGCACCAGATCGTGACGTATTCATGATTCACGTCGACAAAGACAGTGAAGGATCGGAATACGTTCAATTGGACGGCTACTACATCAACGATGACGACTACATCTCCGACACACCCGGTCCCGACCTAGACGTAGCAGGGGCATTCGCCCATCATGAACTACCTGTACATGCTCTCGACACTATGGGAACCACAAAGATCGAAGATGAAGACGACGTCCAAAAAGAGCCGCATAAGCTCAGGAATGCCAAGCGTGCCACATGCAGGCAGCGCGTACCAGAACAGCACCAACATCAGCATGGCAACCTCTACGTCTGCTCCACAAGCGACCTCCGCACTATCATCAATGCTGGCCGGGACGCCCGCAACGTCGTCATCACCAGGCAACAGGAGCGCGACGAGGTGGAGGCCTACAGCCCCACCAATTATCATATCCCCCTCGACTACCTGGGTACAACTTGGAAATGCAAGCCAGAAGTCGGGGAACAACCAACCCGAAGAAAGAAAACCCTCAGCTCGAAGGAGTGATTCGAGGAGGCTCTCCACAAGCAATGCTCATGGCACTCGAAGAGCAAGCATTTCACCTTCAAATGTCAAACCCTTCGGAGGGCCCTGGGAGCTCCGCCACTCAACAGAGACTACAAAGAAAGGCGATGGGACTACCCGAATAATGATTTATTCATAAATGAAGTACCCAATTTAAGGAGGTTTTCTGAGGGTCTTTTAGGTGTTTTGTTTGTTCAACCATTGTTTTGGGGCTATATCTCAAAATAAGGGGTTCCGTAAACCTAAAAACACCTCTTTTTACCACTCAGTCAGGGTCGCCATTTATATTTATTATTCGGGTTAATCATGACTTCCTCGCTATACTACTCTCAGATGTGCCCAATGAATATCCAGCCTAATTAGTGCAACCTTTTTCCAGCCGATCTCTTGTCACCTATTCCTCATGTCAGGAGCCCTTTTTACCAACACTCGGGGGCTAAGGATAAGACCAGCAGGGATGGGATCATGAAAGAAGAAAATGATTCAATTTCTTCAAGGCTAAGCTCAGGGAACCCTATCACAGCCGAGCCATGCGAGTGCCAAAAGTGGTCACCTTGTTTGGCAATGACTAGTGGAACTCGTTAATTAGCCAAATAAAGCATCTACGTGATTATCTATATTACTTATATTACTGAAGGGGCCTTGCTCCCATACTTCCAGTAACGCTCAGTTTACTAGTTTCCGACTAGTACTCTATGTTACTGAAGGGGCCTCGCTCCCATACTAGTACTCTATGTTACTGAAGGGGTCTCGATCTCATACTTCCAGTAACGCTCAGTTTACTAGTTCGCGACTAGTACTCTATGTTACTGAAGGGGCCTCGCTCCCATACTTCCATTAACGCTCAGTTTACTAGTTCGCAACTAGTACTTTATATTACTGAAGGGGCCTCACTCTCATACCTCCAGTAACTCTCAGTTTACTAGTTCTCGACTAGTACTCTATGTTACTGAAGGGGCCTCGCTCCCATACTTCCAGTAATGCTCAATTTACTAGTTCCCAACTAGTACTCTATGTTACTGAAGGCGCCTCGCTCCCATACTTCCAATAACGCTCAGTTTAGTAGTTCCCGACTAGTACTCTATGTTACTGAAGGGGTATTGCTCCCATACTTTCAGTAACGCTCAGTTTACTAGTTCCCAACTAGTACTCTATTTTACTAAAGGGGCATCACTTCCATACTTCCAGTAACGCTCCATTTTCTAGTTCCTGACTACCCTAGTTCGTCTACATCCATGATTGGATCTAATTATTGAGCGCACAACCATCGACTACTTCCAAAGGCGTTGCCCTCTAGGTTAGCTCTACATGGGCATTTCCAATACTTTGTTCTAAGTCCTATGATTTTTGGTCCTACTCTATGAGTCAGAACCACGAACACATCAATAGGAAAACAACTAAAAGCATATTTACGAGATATGCATAGTCAAGACAGAGTGTTCCAATGTTTCTACATCTGGATCTACTCTTGATCTAAGCTACCAACTAGCTTCTAGGCCACCAGTTTCACTTCTTTAACAAGTTCTCTGAATTTGTCTTCTGTGCAGTCAGCTGCCATTCCACTCGCCAGTGGCTCCAGGATGGCTTTGGGTCAGTAGGACTTTACAAGTCCAAGGATGTGCTCCACGTAGGTCCTGGTGGTTTCCGAGATATAGCTGGTAATCTTTAGGGTGATTTTGCGAAGTCGCTTCAACAGCATCTTGTAGCTCACCACCCCTTCTTCCGGCGGATCCACCATGTCGACCACTACTTGGGAAGCACCCTTGAGCTCTTCAAGTTCCCTCTTGTTTTGCTCTTTTTCAGCGGTCATCTCCCTGATCTGTGTCATACACTCCACGAGTTGTACATCTGCATCTTTCGAGGGCTTGAATCAACTTCTCCGCGTCATCCGAACAACGGTACATAAGATTCTTCAAGTCAGTTATCTCATCATCCTTATTTCTTATGATATTATTAAGTTCTGCAAGCAAAAGGAGATGGAGAAGCACTTCTATACTACTCTCCACTTGTGGCAAGCAAGGATAAAGCAGTCGACAGAGTATTACCTCGACAGTTGTCCCGGGTATGCTCGAGCTTCAAGGTATCCAGTTCACACCGCACCTTAGCATTTTTTGCTGCTTGTGCTTCGATCTCATGCTCCCTAGTCTGCAACTGCTGGAATTTGATCTCCACGGCTCGCAATTTGTCCGACTTGATGCGGGATCGGTTGGCCATGGTTTGTTTGACATTGAGAAGAAGTTTGAGAAGTAATACTACTCGACAATAGCAAATATGGATAGTTCAGGGCACTAACCATGGAGAACCGGAACAAATCCCGGAATGAATCATTGAACTCTTTCATTCATTCATTTACAAGCATTGGGTCATGAAGAGCTCCAATGGGATGCCGTTCTCAAAATTTGACGGTCGCGTCAGAGCTGCAACTGTTGAAGTACTCGCAGCACCTTGCTCGATAGGGTCATGCTGCTGCGGCTGCGGGCTCCCTGTCACTTGGTTACTCCATAAGCAAACATGCAAGCAACAAAGAACTCAGGTGAAATGCAGATCAACGCAACCTACCTATGGGATTTTCTTGAGGCTCTTCTACGTTCGCCGGCTCTGGTTCAGCGACTCGCACCTCCCTTTCACCGGCACATTCAGTTCCTGTGGGTGAGGGGACATGGGCACCTGGCTACTGCAACGGTTCAACAACTTTCGTGGCCGCCGGTGTCGCATCAACAACCTTCTCTGGCTTGGGGGCATGGGCATCCGCGGCATTGCCAGGCTGCTCCAAGCCCAGAGTGGAGGACAGCCGGCATAGGGAAACTTTATGAGTTGTTATCAGACAGATAAGAACCTACAATACACAAAGGAAAAGCACTCGAATACTTATAGTGCAGACTTCTTTATTGACAATACTTTCTTTTTAAGTACTCGGGGTCCTGATCCAGTACCCAGAGCACTCGTCGCCGCAGGTTCACCGACAGGGCAAACGCGATGGTCACCATCAAACTGCGGTCAGCCGGGAGCGGCGATCACTCCGGCGCGGCTTCACCAGTACCACTTGATGGGTCCACTGCCACGGTGGGCACGCACTGTCCCCTTGCAATCTCATCCCTGATCTCTTCTTCAACTGTACCCCTGGTACGTTTGGGGTTCGGAGAGCTACCGACAAAAATCAAGAAGAAGGGGGAAATTCAATCAGAAAATGCCCAAGCGAAAGCAGGAAAAGTACTCGGAATGCAATGACAAGCACTCATCTAGAGGCTCCGATGTCATCGCCAACTGGTGAGGCGCTCGCCTTGCACTTCCGAGCAGTGGCTCTTGGTCCCCGTGGATGGCTGGGCAAAAGATCACCACCAGGAGAGCTGGGCGGTCTTCTTACCCTGGCCTTTTATCACCTCAGCCAAGGTGCAACCATCGTCGCTGTCCTAATCATCATCTGTACTGACTGGATCATAAGAAGAATGACAGACCAGCTTCTGGTACGCCGATGGCTGCAGATGCTGCGGAGGTGTGATGTCCGGCATCGGCGGCATACTTCTATATACATCCACATCCTGCTGCAACAAAATTGACAGATGAGTTTGTATCACTCAAGACAAAATTGCAGTACAGAAGGATATAGATACTTACATGCTTTGGAGGGTCCTTAGTAGAGTACATCTTCAGGATATAGGGCACTGTCTCAGCGCCCATGAGTACCCGGCTCACTCGAACTATATCATCTGATCGCTGAATCGGCTCTGCAAAAAACCAAGAAGGGTCTAAGACTCCAAGATAGTCAAAGCCAAACCTTGCCCGCTTTTGCAGTGGCTGGATACGCCTACCGATCCACGAGAACATCACCACTACGCCAGTAACGCCTACATCCCTCTACTTTTTGATCATACCAAGCAATTCTGGGATCTGGCTTTTATCCCTGCAGGGCTTGGACCACTCGCGCGTGATCTTAAGTACTCCTACGGTCCTCTCTGGCAAGGAAGGCGCGTGGTTTCCGATGTTGTTATCGCCATAATTTGGCTGGGCCGTGAGCAGAATGGGCTTAAAGGATGATGGTCATGAGTTTGCGAATCGGCCCCTACGTGGGCGGTTTAAGGCCAGGATCGGCCGTGTATCTAGATAGGAATGTGTGTTTAAATTAGCTTAGAGATAGATAACAGGATTTGTATCGTAATCCACCAAGATCAGTTAGGAAAGTCTCCGGACTATAAATATGTACCTAGGGTTATGAATAAAAAGAAGACAAAACAATTCACATCTACAAACAAAATCTCGGCGCATCGCCACCCCTACTTCCAGGGTTTCTAGGTAATCGTCATGCTACCCCGATCACATCCTGCGTGATCGGGGCAACGTCGTTCTTGCCTGTTATCTTTGTGTTTCTCGTGCTGAAGCGTTGTTGATGGCGAGTAACACTAGTTATCTTAGCGTTTATATGATCGCATTTGTTTTATCTTGTATTCTTGCTGTGATGCTATCATATAAGCGTTTAGCTGTCCTTGTGCACGGACTCGAGTACAAGGGCAGCGCCTTGCTCTGTTTCATATAGTAGATCCCATATGTTATGGTTGGTCTCTGTTCATCGGAGATCTGGTTTAATATCTGCATGATTACCCCTGTCAAACGAGTTAAAGGTTCCGGGAACATGTTTGGCGCTTCATGTTAATTCTAAGAGAGATTGTTCCGAGAATCGACTTCCTGTTGGTTCTTAGGCCTCGTCGTAGGTTAACGTTATGTTGTTTTCCATGTTGTTAGGCTTAACTACGCGTAGGATGTTCCGATCGTGTGGTGAAAACCTTAACCGTCGTAGATTGAATCGGCTTGTTGATTACAGAGCAAGTTTCTAATATCATCAGATCTATATGCTTTATTTTATACATATAAATTTGATCTGATGTAGAGGAGCAATCAGCTCTTTATAGCCGATTCGAGGACTACCCGAAGAGCCGACCCCGGCTCGGACTTACGTTTGACCGTGTCTGTGTACGTAGGAAACTAACTGAATGCACTTCGACACCTTTCTGATCAGGTATAGGTCAGGTGGCACGCCTGGCAAATTCCAAAGCCAGGTCGTGTGCCGCATCCTGGGCCGTTGACCGAGGGACCGGGACCCACCAGCCATCCCGGAAGCCTCCCGGCTCCTCGTGTTTCTTGTCGCTGCTCGCCGGTGGGTTTTGACCGACAACACATTCTGGCACGCCCAGTGGGACGATCTTCATCAACACATCTTCATTAGCTACATCTTAGTCAACTACATCTTCGACGACATCATCGTCGACTACACCTTCGTCGATTGCATCTTCGACTACGTCTTCATCGATTACACCTTCATCGACTACATCTTCGACTACCTCTTTGTTGAATACGTCTTCATCGTCTGCGTCAACTTCCGCTGCCAGGATGCGGAAGGAGAACGCCATCGCATACGAGGACCTTCCTGCAGAGCATAAGAAGAAGTACGACGAAATCAAGGCTCTGTTCAAAGCCGATCTCATCGGCTCTTTCAAGAAAACCCGCAGCCATGGCATCAGGTGGAAGGGATTCTCACCCGAAGGGGCTCTCGACGATGTGGACTTGTCCACCCCTTTGGAAGAACGTACCAGAGCCCTGCGTCAAGAAGTCAATTACATGGTGGCTCACTCTCTGCATCGGCACTCCGAGAGCCTGGTAAACGCCCTCGAGCGCGTTGCGTTGCGCGTTGTCTAGGAGATTATGAAAAACCAGTACTCTCCGTCAGGGCCAACTCTGGGGAGTCACAGGGGAGAGCTGCCGAGCTGCCGTACCAGTCCGGGCCGCTGCTGCCCTATGCATTCGGTGCTCTAGAGACACACACCTCTCCGGCATACGTCGTCTACAAATTGGGAGGCGATCCTGTGGATTGTCAATTCTTCAATGAGCCACCCAGAGTATGCAGCGCAGCGAGCACCCGGAGGAGCTGTCGGGCCGGATGCAGAGAAGCAGGCGTGGCTAGCCAAATACGCCACGAGGCCGAGCCATGAGAGTATGATCTCAGCCCCAGGAGCCCAAACTGTGGACCAAATCAGCGCGATTCTAAGGGACCAGTTTGGCATTATTCCAAAGAGAAGGGCGATCGGCTACAACAAGCCGTATCCAAGTGAGTACGATTTAATTCCTCTTCCACCTAAGTATCGGCTTCCAGAGTTTACCAAGTTTAATGGGTCGGAAGGATCCAGCTCCATTGAGCACGTGAGCTGATATCTGGCACAACTCGGGATGATCTCAGTATCAGACCCTTTGCGAGTACGGTTTTTCTTGCAATCTCTTACAGGGCCAGCATTTGGATGGTACACCTCGTTGAGCCCAGATTCAATCCACACCTGGAAGCAGCTGGAAGAACAGTTCCATATTCAGTATTACTCAGAGGTTGTAGAGGCTGGAATTGCCGACTTGGCACAGGTCAGGCAAAGGCGAGGAGAAACCGTTGCAGAGTACATTCATCATTTCAGGGAAGTCCGGAACCGGTGTTATTCAACCCGGATTACAGAAAAGGAAGCGGTGGATTTGGCGTCCCTGGGATTGGCGAAGCCAGTCAAAGATCTTGGTTTTCAGCTAGAATTCAACTCGTTGGCGCACTTGGTCCAGAAGCTGACGTCATATGAGCAACGCCACCCAGAGTTGTATCAAAATAAATTCAAGCATCAGGTGACAGTGATTGACGTAGAGGATGCTGGAGAACCCGAAGAGGATCAGGAGGTAGCTGCTGCAGAGTGGGCCCGGGGGGCACATCCGGTGTCCTGCAAGTGGGTAAAACAACAGGGGCCTCCAAAAGGGTTCAACTTCGATGTAAGCAAGGCTGAGCAGATATTCGACTTGTTATTAAAGGAGAAACAGTTGAAGCTACCCGAAGGCTGCAAATTCCCTACAACACAAGAATTGCAGGGAAGGTCATACTGCAAATGGCATAATTCCTTCACCCACGGCACCAGTGACTGCAAGGAGCTGCGCCGGCAGATTCAATCGGCTATAGAGCAAGGCCGATTGATCTTGGGTCAGTACGCGATGAAAGTCAATACTCAGCCGTTCCCGAGTGTCAACATGGTTGAAGATACTGGTCGGACTGCGTGATGTCAGTCAGATTTCACGTTCGGAATCAACATGGCGGGGCCTGCACAGCACCGTGATGAAAAGAAGAAAAGGACTGATCCTTGTGATCGGCCCCATATGGGGGAAAAGGATCACATTACTGAGGAGCAAGTGAGACATATCCGGAATCAACAGCCGGCTTCCGCCCATCTCCTCAGGAAGTATGAGTACCGGTATCAACAACATCGCCAGCACAAGTCAGAAGAACAAGAATACGAGCGACGTACGGGAAGAAGCCTGAAGAGGCGTGAAGACGCGCGCGATCATTGGCAATGCCTTTCTTCAGGTATTGTTGGACTCTGGCATGAATCGACTACCTACCAGCGACAATTGCCCGGAGTGCGGAACTCAGAAGCGTGACCCAGAGGGGGTTTCAGTATTTCATCATTTGGGGCCTGCACCATATCGACTTGAGCAAGGGGGATCATCACGGAGGGAAGATCTGGAAGAGGAAAAAGATAGACATCATCGGCCGCGCTGGTGCGCTGATGGGCTCAACCATTCTCAGAAGCGCAGGGTACAACGACTGCGTTATCTGGAAAAAGCCGAGGCCAAGTACCTTGAGATGCTGAGGAAAGCGCGCCCAGATCTAACCGAAAAGATTCACCACACTCCAGGAAGGAGGCCACACCCTCCCAAGAAGGAATGGCGCCCGAAGCAAACAAGAGCCGATGCAAAGATATCGGCTGCTACAAATATGGTGTTCGTTCTCCCTGTAGAGTTCCACGCCCAGAGCAATGAACCATTATCGGTGGCACAGCTCGACTTGGGGCCACAACCGGTTATATTTGAAAAGCCCCGAGGTAAGAGTTACAAGCATTTGAAGGCATTATATCTCAAGGGTTATATCAATGGTCAACCCGTCAACAAGATGCTAGTCGACACCGGCGCGGCAGTCAACATCATGCCGTATTCTGTGTTGCGTCGTCTTGGGCGCTCTACTGGAGATCTGATCAAGACCAACGTCATCTTAAGTGATTTCAACAGCCAGACCTCAGAGGCACAAGGCGTCCTGAATGTGGATCTCACCGTCGGAAGTAAGACTATCCCTACTTCTTTCTTCGTTATCAACAGCAAGAGCACCTACACCGTCCTGCTTGGAAGGGATTGGATACATGCCAACTGCTGCATTCCTTCCACGATGCACCAGTGTTTGATCCAGTGGGATGGAGATGAAGTCGAAGTGTTTCACGCAGACGATTCAATTGAGATCTCACATACCGCAATGAGCATATGGGACGCAGCAGACCAAGAGCCAATCTCAGGAATCAACTTGGAGGGCTGTGATCGCATAGAGGCTACAAAAAATGGGGTGAGGCTGGTCTTATCCACCGGCCTTATGGAATAGATGAAGCATGGAGGGCAAGATGTTCTGACACGCTTGGAGAGGCTGATCTCTACGATCGGCCCGAAGAATTAGATTGTAAATCCAAGAGGACAAGTGTATTGTATAATGGTAATGGTTTCGAAGAGGCCCGCTCTAGCAGCCGGCCACACATCGATCGTAAAATTACAAGGATTAATGGAATTTGTACGGCGGCCGATCCTAGCGATCAGCCAAAATATTTTTCGTCACTTTCTTTGTCTGTTTACAGCATCGACCTGACAAATGAGGGGAAGCTCAGGTATGGGTTCACTTCGGCTGACGAGTTAAGAAGAAGTCGACATTGGTCCTAGGGATAAGCCACGACCAACATTTGTCAGCAAAAAGTTGAACCCCTATCTACGAGAGCCGATGATAGCTCTACTAAAGGAATATGCCGACTGTTTTGCCTGGGACTACACTGAGATGCCTGAGTTGGATAGGAGTATCGTCGAGTATAGGCTCCCTCTCAAGAAAGGATTTCGGCCCTTTCAGCAATGAGCGCGACAAATGAAGGCTGAAGTTTTCGAAGAAGTCAAGAAAGAAGTCGAAAAGATGCTAGAAGCAGGATTCATCAGGCCATGCAGGTATGCTGAGTGGATCTCAAGTGTTGTGCCTGTACAGAAGAAGGATGGCCGATGGCGAGTCTGCGTGGACTTCAGAGACCTCAACAGGGCTACACCGAAGGATGAGTACCGGATGCCTGTTGCTGAGACATTGATCAACGCGGCTGCCGGTCATAAGATTTTGAGCTTCACGGACGGTAACGCCGGCTACAACCAAATCTTCATGGCACTAGAGGATATACACAAGACCGCGTTCAGAGTACCTGGGGCAGTAGGGTTGTTCGAATATGTGGTCATGACTTTCGGGTTGAAGAATGTCGGCACCACGTATCAACGTGCTATGAATTACATTTTCCATGATCTGATCGGCAAGTTGGTGGAGATCTACATTGATGACGTCGTGGTGAAGTCTGAGTCAGTTGAGGGACACTTAGAAGACCTACAGCGAGTTCTGGAATGAACCAGGAGGTTCGGGCTTAAAATGAATCCAAAAAAGTGCGCCTTCAGCGGGTCGGCCGGTCAATTCCTCGGATTTTTGGTACATGAATGAGGGATTGAGATCGGCTTAAAGAGTCAGGAAGCTGTGAAAACGATGGTACCACCTACTACAAAGAAGGGACTCCAGCAGCTCATCGACAAGATTAACTTCGTCAGAAGGTTTATTTCCAATCTTTCCGGGCGAATTGAGCCGTTCATGGAGTTGGTCAAGGTTAAAGCTAATGAGGAGTTTCGCTGGGGGGTAGAGCTACAATGAGCGTTTGATGAGATCAAGGACTACTTGTTGAGGCCACCTGTGCTCGTTCCACCTCAGCAAAACAAGCCTTTCTACGTTTATCTATCGGTAGGTGACACGTCCATCACTTCAGTGGTGATACAAGTACTCGATGGCAATGAGAGAGTTGTGTTCTACCTCAGCAGAAGGATGCTTGATGCGGAAACCAGGTACCCTGAGATTGAAAAATTGTGTCTTTGTTTATTCTTTACCTGTACAAAACTCCGCCATATCCTGCTGTCTGCCGAAACAATTGTCATCTGCAAATCAGACGTCATCAAGCATATGCTATCGGCCCCTATCCTGAAAGGCTGACTCGGGAAGTGGATGTTTGCTCTGTCCGAGTTCGATATCCACTACTAGCCCGCGAAGGCAGTCAAGGGACAAGCGCTGGCAGATCTCATTGCAGAAAGGATCAATACTGATATAGCGGCACTCTCCGTACGCGCGTGGGCTATGTACTTCGACGGATTGGCTTGTGGAGAAGGATGTGGCATAGGTATCCTGCTCGTATCGCCCCGAGGGACACAGTATTCTTTTTCAATCAGGTTGCCTGCCCCTTGCACCAACAATCTAGCCGAATATGAGGCGGTGCGCAAAGGCATGGAGTTACTTCTCGAGGCCGGAGCAGATGCAGTAGAAATTTTTGGGGATTCAAAGCTGGTGATTTCTCAGCTCACAGAGGATTACAAGTGTGAGAGCGAGACGCTCTTTCCTTTATGGGTACAATGTCAGGAGCTGATGGCCCAGTTTAAGTATATAAATTTCTATTGGATACCAAGGATACAGAACTCAGAAGCCAATGATCTTGCATAGATGGCTTCAGGCTACAAGGCGATGACGGACAAAGTCGACTTCCAAGTTTACCTGTTAGACCAGGGAGATTGGAGAGCCGATATCTTCAATTACTTGAAGGATCCGGCTCGGGGGGCACCTAGGAATATACGCTACAAAGCCATGAAATATGTTCTGCTTGGCGACGACATGTTCTACAGGACCTTGGAAGGGCTGCTACTCAAGTGCTTAGGGCCGGTTGAATCGAATCGGCTTTTACATGAAGTACACGAAGGAACCTGTGGGACTCACCAATCGGCTCATAAGATGAAGTGGCTGATTAGGCGGTCAGAGTATTACTAGCCCACCATGCTTGAAGACTGCTTCAAATATTATAAAGGATGTCAAGCATGCCAGAGATTTGGGAAGATACAGATGGTACCAGTGTCAGTAATGAACCCCATTATCAAGCCGTGGCCATTCAGAGGCTGGGGTATGGACATGATCAGAAAAATTAATCCCCCATCCTGCAAAGGCCACCAGTTCATTTTGGCCATTACGGACTATTTTACCAAATGGGTGGAGGCTGTCCCTATGAAGTCAGTGGCATCAAAGGATGTTGTTCACTTTTTTAAAGAACACATTATTCACAGGTTCGGGATTCCTCAAACTATCACGACGGATGGAGGGTCGGTTTTCATATCAGAGGAGTTCAAGAAATTTGCTGCTGACATGGGCATTAAGCTGATCAGGTCATCTCCATACTATGCTAAAGCAAATGGACAAGCCGAGGCGTCCAATCAAAGCCTTATTAAGCTGATTAAGAGGAAGATTGATGAGCATCCCAAGCGTTGGCATGAAGTTTTATCAGAAGCATTATGGGCGTATCGCATTTCGTGCCATGGAGCAACAAAAACTTCACCTTATCACCTGGTATATGGACAAGAGGCCGTACTACCCTGGGAGGTTACGGCCGGTTCAAGGCGAATAGAGTTCCAAAATAACTTGACAACCGATGAGTATGCTACTTTGATGAACGACAATGTTGAAGATCTTACGGAACTCAGACTTTGGTCACTCGAGAAGATCAAAGAGAACAAGGCTAAGGTAGCTTGCGCATATAATAAGAAGGTCAAGCCGAAGAAATTCCAAGTCGGAGATCTAGTCTGGGAAGCGGTGTTACCATTGGGGACTAAGGATGCAGTGTATGGCAAATGGTCTCCAAATTGGCATGGGCCTTATAGATTTGACCAAGTTTTATCTGGGAATGCATATATGCTTGAGGAGCTAGATGGCGTCAAGTTCCCGGTGGCTATCAATGGTCAGCATCTCAAGAAGTACTTCCCAAGCACGTGGGATGACGGACAGTAAAAGAAGCCGATACTACGCATCAGGCTGCAAGGAAAGGAGGCCGACGTGTTTGGTCGGCCCTAAAAAAATGACACGCTGATCTGGATAAGTAGCCGATGTTTAACCATCGACTTCAAGGGTACAAATTGAATGCAAGACTAGTCAGCTGCAAGGGTAGCCGAATCCACGGATACAGGGGCAAAGGAGAGCAGTTTTGAGAAATCTAAACCCTGAAAAGAAGGCGAGGGATCAGTGCAGCGCAAGGGAAGGAAGGTGCAAACAGCTCGAGAATATAATGAACCTTTTCCTCAAAGGATTGACAACTGATGAAGTAATAATCAGCTCGTGCAGATCCTAAAGGTTAACCACCGGAACGAAATCGGAACCTGGCTAATATGGGAGATCTCCTGGCCTACGGAGGATGGTTTTACTTCTTTCAGAAGTTTTCTGATAATCGTCTTCCTCGCCTTAGTTTAGGCTCGGGGGGCAGCAGTGTTTAAGGTTCGCGTTTGTTTGGAAGCCGATTTCGAGGGGTCAGGCTGATCTGCATTGTGACTTTCAAAAGGGAAGATACATTCTTGCCAAAGGGGGCCGGTGTAGGGCTATTTCGAGTTGATTCCAGACTCAGGAAGGAAGCGGAGTCAGTTCGTGGATCAGTTAGAAGGTCTAAATCGATACTGTGAGGGAGAAAGCCGATGTGTTGTGATCGGCTTCCGATCAATCGGCTTCTCGATAAGTTGTTTGCTAAAGAGATATTGTTATTTAAGGATGTCCTTACAAAAGGGGAGCCGATCGCTCCTAAAAGCCGATCTATTGGCTTAGAACACCACAGTGCTGCTTCTATCGACTACCACCAGTAAACACCATGGATCTTGCAACGCTTCGCCGAAGGAGGCGCACCGTCATCGCTATCGTCGTCGTCGTCGTCATCATCATCGTCGTCGTCGCCAAAGCTGCTGCCGTCGCTGCTGTCATCTCCATCATCGTCGTCGCCGGAGTCGTCATCGGTTTCCTCGTCGTCTTCTGAAGGCCAGCCGCGCAGCCAACCTCCCGCCGCCGAGTCGTCGTCAGAGGACGTGTCCTCGGCTTCTTCTTCTTCTGAGGAGAAATCTCCATCCTAGGAGTCGTCGTCGTTGTCTTCTTCATCTAGTTCCTCATCAAGGAAGAACTGGAGGTCCTCGCCATCGGTAAGGGACTCATCGTCCTCCGACCAAGCCTGGAAGTCCCATTCCTCTGCATCCCAATGCAGAGGAGCGCAGGCCTCGTAGGCCGTCATGGGATTAAACTCCGGAGTGGCCTCGCGAGTAGTTTCAGACTCGTAAGAAAGAACAGAGTAAGAAGAGGAAGAGGAAGAGGAGGCCATGGTAAATAAGGGGGAGGCGTACTGGTGCGGTTGCGAAAAGTTAAAGGAGAACGATGGATGGAAGAACCATCGGGGTGGATTTATGAAGGCCGGGGTAGAAGATGAATCAGCACCGTGATGGTTTCCAAGGAGGAAGATACGAAGGTTCGCATCCTTCGGCAGAGGAAATGGCACGCGCGTACGGACCTTGGAAGTCGAAGAGGCGAGGTAGCCGAAGGAAAGAAAATGGTTTCAGAATTATTGTTGCTGAAACCAGGGGGGCATGTGTTATCGCCATAATTTGGCTGGGCCGTGAGCAGAATGGGCTTAAAGGATCATTGACATGAGTTTGCGAATCGGCCCCTGCGTGGGCGGTTTAAGGCCAGGATCGGCCGTGTATCTAGATAGGAATGTGTGTTTAAATTAGCTTAGAGATAGATAACAGGATTCGTATCGTAATCCACCAGGATCAGTTAGGAAAGTCTCCGGACTATAAATATGTACCTAGGGTTATGAATAAAAAGAAGACAGAACAATTCACATCTACAAACAAAATCTCGGCACATCGCCACCCCTACTTCCAGGGTTTCTAGGTAATCGTCATGCTGCCCTGATCACGTCCTGCATGATCGGGGCAACGTCGTTCTTACCTGTTATCTTTTTGTTTCTCGTGCTGAAGCGTTGTTGATGGCGAGTAACACTAGTTATCTTAGCGTTTATATGATCGCATTCGTTTTATCTTGTATTCATGCTGTGATGCTATCATATAAGCGTTTAGCTGTCCTTGTGCACGGACTTGAGTACAAGGGCAACGCCTTGCTCTGTTTCATATAGTAGATCCCATCTGTTATGGTTTGTCTCTGTTCATCGGAGATCTAGTTTAATATCTGCATGATTAGGCCCTGTCAAACGAGTTAAAGGTTCCGGCAACATGTTTGGTGCTTCACGTTAATTCTAAGAGAGATTGTTCCGGGAATCGACTTCCTGTTGGTTCTTAGGCCTCATCATAGGTTAACGTTATGTTGTTTTCCATGTTGTTAGGCTTAACTACGCGTAGGATGTTCCGGTCGTGTGGTGAAAACCTTAACCGTCGTAGATTGAATCGGCTTGTTGATTACAGAGCAAGTTTCTAATATCATCAAATCTATATGCTTTATTTTATACATATAAATTCGATCTGATGCAGAGGAGCAATCGCTCTTTACAGCCGATTCGAAAACTACCCGAAGAGCCGATCCCGGCTCGGACTTACGTTTGACCGTGTTTGTGTATGCAGGAAACTAACTGAAAGCACTTCGACACCTTCCTGATCAGGTATAAGTCAGGTGGCACGCCCGGCAAATTCCAAAGCCAGGTCGTGTGCCGGATCCTGGGCCGTTGACCGAGGGACCGGGACCCACCAGCCGTCCCGGAAGCCTCCCGGCTCCTCGTGTTGCCTGTCGCTGCTCGCAGGTGGGTTTTGACCGACAACAGATGTAGAACCACTTCTCTCCACCCTGACAAACTGTTGTCGATCGAAACCCACCGGCGAGCAACGACAGGCAACACAAGGAGCCGGGAGGCTTCCGGGACGGCTGGTGGGCCCCGGTCCCTCGGTCAACGGCCCAGCGACCTGGCGCACACCCTGGCTTGGAGTTGCTAGGCGTGCCACCTGATCCTGCACCCGATCAGGAAGGTGTGATTCGTGAGATTCCTGTAAGCACAGACACTTGCAAAGATTAGTCCGAGCCGTGATCGGCTCATCGCTCCTCCCCGGTATCGGCTATAAAGAGCCGATTGCATCAATACCGGATCGGATCTTCGGGACACATAACGTACGTATATAATCATGAGGTAAAACTTGCTCCATAGATATCAATCTAATCCAATCTACGATAACTAAGCCCTCACTACATGATCGGAACATCCTACACGTGATTGAGCCTAACGAATACGCAAAGCATCGAAATAAACAACCTAAACAGAGATCCTAAAAGCAGCTGAAGAGCCGATTCCTAAGGAAAACCTTTACTCAGGCTAAGATCCGATACTAACATACTACCGGAACTTTCAACCCGTTTGCAAGGCCTAATCGTGCACATATTGAACTAAATCCCTAACAAATAGAAACCAGCCATAACAGATCGGATCTATCAATATAAACAAAGCAAGGCCCCGCCATTGCATCCATGATCAGACACAATGATCGCGGAGCGCGCAAGAATAATGAATAGAGCATGACCACGATACAAACAAAATAACATTACTCTATGCGCGCTATGATAACTAATGCTACTCGCCATCTACAAGGCTTCAGAACGAGCAACATATGAAACAAACAAGCAAGGGCAATACTCCCCTGATCACGCAGAGCGTGATCGGGGCCGCATGGCACTTACCTGATGAAAAACCCTGTGACAGGGGAGGCGATGCGCCGTGAGTTGTTGATGAATGATCTTTCTCTCTTGTTTATTCATGGTACATATTTATAGTCCGTAGACTTGTTCTCTTTAACTAACCCTAACCAAACACAACACGAATCCTAACTGCCTAAATCTGAGTTTACACGGCCTTACTGGCCCTAAACACCCGTACGGGATCCGATCTGCAAGCTTGCCATAACCTTCTCCTAGGCCCATCTTGCTCCTTGGCCCACTTTTGGCCCGTCCAGAATATGGCGATAACACAAACTACACGGGAATTTGTACGAGATGTATTTTTTCTCCATCCCTTGGCTCAGCTGCAACCCAGCACCGCCGACCTCGTAAGGGACCTTATCGTTGGGTTGGGACTTAAGGTGGAAAAGATAGGTGAAGAGATCGAAGTGTGGTTCTATTCCTAAGAATACTTCACAGAACTGAACAAAGATGGAAATGTGAAGGATGGAGTTGGATTAAGATGATGCAACTGGGTTCCATAGTAAAAAAAGGAGACCACGGAAAAGTCAGAAGTCGGGAGGGCTAATCCCCGCTCGATGAAGTATTGAAACAGACAATCTCATGAACTCCTTCAAATGGCCTTTTGTCCCTAGTGGCAGGGCGCCACTGGATGACTTCTTTGCTCTGGAGAAGACCCTCATCAACGAGGCCTAGAGATCAGCTTCGGAGCACTTACCTGGTTTTCACCCGTCTCCGGTGGTGGTGGCGGCCTTAGACTCCTTTTCCTTCCCCTAAGAGGCACCTCACTTGCTACCGGCCATTCTTGTGGTCACAAGATGCTTCGCTCGCATGCGCTCGAGGGCTACGATGAGAGAGGCGGCGGAGCAGGGCTTTTTCGGGAGAATGATGAATTGGGTGACTACTTTTTGCAACGCAAATGACCTAGATCTAACTCTAGAAGTGACAGCAGCTGCGAGATAGAGGAAGACGAAAGGCTCGAGCAATAAAAAGTGCAAGTGAAAGGGTGAGTAAAACCCTAGGTCACCGTGCGGTTAAATGACCAGCGGCGGGCCCAAGTTTACTGTACGGAATGCGAAGAGTTTTTTATGGGATAAGATTTATTTTGAGCAGTAATCTCGAGTTACTTTGGGAAAGTTACTTGTTTAACCATTTTTTCAGGGATCTCATTCCAAAAAAGAGGTTTTCGAATTTCCGAACCAATTTGCCCATTTTAACCATCAAATCAAACTCTTACTTTTTTTACACAACCCATGCCACGACCTTTTGGATCCTTTTTTCCAAACCTGAGAATTTTGATTAAAGGCTCGAGGGCTGTGGGGCATGTTGGTGTTTTACCGCCACGCCCACCGAGGGATACCCCCAAGGTGGTGAGTTTGTAGGTAGGGTGTCGCCGAGATCAGGAACTCGAAGGTGCAAGGAAGACAAAGTTTAGATAGGTTTGGGCCGCCGAGAGCGTAATACCCTTCGTCCTGTGTGGTTTGTATTTTCTTAGGTGGTGATCGGGGGATCTCCTGGGTGATCTGTTGCATGAGGCACGAGTTGTCCCTCATGCTCCTGCTTGAGGAGGGTTCCTGTCCGCCCTTATATATTCTGGGGGGATAGGGTTACATGGAAGTCCTAGTCGGATACAAACCTAGGAGTCCAACCCGAATACTTTTCGGGCAGTTTCCTACTATATACGATTAGTTTTACTACTGTATGAGTAGTTCTACTACACTAAAAGTAGTTACAACCAGTGTAGGACGTGGGCCATGTCCCACCCTTATCCTGTAAGATGTAGGCCATGTGCGTAGTCTTGTGGATCCGGGTCTGGCAGGCCCCCGAGCTCTTTATAGTCGAGTACTGCAGGCGTCCGAGTACTTCTGAAGCCGTCTTCGAGTTCTCCCGAACTCCATCTTGAAGGTGTCTTCCGAGTACTTCCTTGGCTGCATCGAGGCTGTGAGGTGCTCATGCCCCGAGTAGTTGTCAAGTCTTCTTTTATATGGGGTGCGATTGAACTCGCACTCCATATGTAGTGGCCCCCGAGCCTTAGGTTGACTCATAGAATCAGGCTGAGGGTCAATTTAGTCTTGAGTCTTCTGCCCTTATCTTTCAAAAGATTTGAAAAATAAGTCGCTGATGACACGTGTCCCTGCAGCCCCCGAGCCTTGAATCCAAATCCTCAAGGTTTTTGAATAAAGGATCCAACGAATTGTGGCATGCATCATATGACGTTAAAGATTTGATGGTTAAGATGGGCAAATTGGTTCAGAAATCTGAAAACCACTTTTTTCGGGATAACTTCCCTAAAAAAATGGTTAAACAAATAACTTCACCAAATAATGATCTAAATTACCGCTCAAATCAAACCTTGTTCGCTGAGAGCCATATCGTATCCAGCCCCCGAGTCTGGGAGCTAGATGAGTCGCATAGTATATGCCTAGTAGTCAGTGGCGCCAGCCCCCGAGCCTAGGCATTGGCCAAGTTGCTGCTGAATCTTCAACTGTTGATGAAGCCAACTAGTCGGAGTCGATTTTGACTAGTTTTGTAGGCGGGACGAGTAGTCGAAGTAGTCGCCAACGTGTCACCAAACATAGTCGTCTCTGACTAGTCTTGTAGGAGAAATGAGTAGTCGAAGTAGTCGCTAGCGTGTCGCCAAGCATAGTCGTCTTCGACTAGTCTTGTAGGCAAAACGAGTAGTCAAAGTAGTCGCCAGCGTGTTGCCAAGCATAGTCGTCTCCGACTAGTCTTGTACGCGAAACGAGTAGTCGAAGTAGTTGCCAGCGTGTCACCGTGCATTCTTCACTAAGTCAAGTAGTCGCCGATGGTTGTTGATTAACCCAACTAGTCAATGTCGAATCCGACGAGTAGTCGTTGTAATCTGCAATGTAGTGTTCTCGCAAAGTCGAAGTAGTCATGGGCGATTGTTGATGAAGCCAACTAGTTGGAGTTTAATCCGACTCGCCCAGCAGCATGGTCCAGGTCAGGTCCCCTGCAAGGTAAACATAAAAGTATGTTGTAACTGATATTTAAGATATCGTGTTGGGAGCAAATCCTAGCATTGTAAAATGCATGAAATTTTTTTCTCGTTGTACTCTTGCTAGGTCACGTAATGTCCCCGGGTAGGTAGCCTATTATGTTAGGCACCTGATCCCTGATTGCCGTAAACCATGGCGCAGGGAGCATGGCCGCATGCACGTGTAGTTGCATAGGCGCACAGAAGAGTCGAGGCTTGACGAATTAAAGCGTACGCTACCCGGGTATTGTAGCAACCGTTGAGAGAAAAGTAGAGCAGTCGGCATTGCGAGAAAAAAAGAGAACGCTCGTGGAGCGCACTTATAGGGTGTAACCCGATCGCCCGTGTTGCAGGGCGGACCGTGCAGGCAATCGGGAATAGGCATGATATGGCCTGTGAAGAGAATGCGCGTTGCACAAAAAGTATCCGATCCTATGAAGAACAAGTCGGAAAAGGTATAAGTGACTTAGCTTGATTCGTGTACGATTGTCGACGAGCCACAGCGGCAGTCGATGCAGCCGCGACGGTTTGTTGATGAAGCCGGACTAGTCGGATTTGATCCCGACTAGTTGATGACCGTGCAGAGCTAGTCGCCATGTAGCTCAAGGCTCGTCCCCGACTAGTTTCTAGTTGAGAGGAGTAGTTGAAGTAATCATTGGCGATGCAGATTTGTCGAAGTAGTCGTAGCCGGTGGCAGTAGCGCGTGGGCGCTGCGGCGCTAGCTGAAGTCGAGCCACGACATTAGGGTCGGCGGCGACGGCGTATCGTCGTTGAGGCACGAGCTGAATTCGAGTTGATCATGAGTAGGAGCCGGGTTGGATCCAGAATCGCCCTCACGGTTTCCGATTAGATTGGATGTCAAATTCTGCCGAGATCATCGGCGAGGTCGTCTATGTCGCGGCAGGATGCTGGAGTAGATGCCGTCGGTTCCTTGGTTTCAACGAGGTGGCTGTTGAAGCCACCACGATCGTCGGTGATGCAGAACCAGGAGTCGAAGGCGAACGCCGTGCCCTCATTGAGCACAACGCTGGTGAAATTGAACGATGCCATCGAGTTCTCCGGTGGATGCTTGATAACACCCCTACCTGGCGCGCTAGCTGTCGGTGTTTTACCGCCATACCCACCGAGGGATACCCCTGAGGTGGTGAGTTTGTAGGTAGGGTGTCGCCGAGATCAGGAACTCGAAGGTGCAAGGAACACAAAGTTTAGACAGGTTCAGGCCGTCGAGAGCATAATACCTTACGTCCTGTGTGGTTTGTATTTTTTCTTAGGTGGTGATCAGAGGATCTTCTGGGTGATCTGTTGCATGAGGCACGAGTTGTCCCTCATGCTCCTGCTTGAGGAGGGTCCCTGTCCGCTCTTATATGTTCTGGGGGGACAGATTTACATGGAAGTCCTAATCGGATACAAGCCCAGGAGTCCTACCCGAGTACTTTCGGGTAGTTTCCTAATGTATCCGACTAGTTTTACTACTGTATGAGTAGTTCTACTATGCTACGAGTAGTTACATCCAGTTTAGGACGTGGGCCATATCCCACCCCTTATCCTATAAGATGTAGGCCATGCACGCAGTCCCGTGGGTCCGGGTCTGACATTGCACGTGTCATCGATGACTTATTTTTCAAACTTTTTGGATGATAAGGATAGAAGATTCAAGACTAATTTGACACTCAGCCTGATTCTTCGATTCATCCTAATGCTCGGGCTACTCCATTTGGAGTGCGAGTTCAATCGCACCGCATATAAAAGAAGACTTGAAAACTACTCGGGGTATGAGCACCTCACAACCTCGATGCAGCCAAGGAAGTACTCGGAAAATACTTTCAAGATGAAATTCAGAAGAACTTGAAGATACCTTCAGAAGTACTCGGAAGCCTGCAGTACTCGACTACGAAGAGCTCGGGGGCTTGTCAGACACAGGGCCACAAGACTGCGCACATGGCGTACATATTCTAGGATAAGGGATGGGACATAGCCCATGCCCTACATCAGTTGTAACTACTCGTACCATAGTAGGACTAGTCGGAACAGAAGGAAACTATCCGACTAGTACTCGTGTAGGACTTCTAAGCTCGTATCTGGCTAGAATTTTCCTATAACCCTGTCCCCCGACTATATAAGGGCGGGCATGGAACCCCCGAAAAATATCAACACCTAAGGCAATACAAACTACCACACAGGATGTATGGTATTACGCTCTCGGCGGTCCGAACCTGTCTAAAGTTTCGTGTTTCTTGCACCTTCAAATTTCTGATCTCAGCGACACTCCACCTACAATCTACCACCTCAGAAGTATCTCTCGGTGGGCTTGGAGGTTAAACTCCGATAATATATATGTAGAACGTCAAAAAAACGGACTCCGCATATGGCCTGAGTGACGATTTCAAGGCAGTCTGATTCAGGACTTGAGTTGGACTCGAATTTGGTATGTTGTGGACCTCTAGATTGTAGATTGGACGTCATTGCTGTTCTTTTTATCCTCCATCCTCTCTCTTCAGTTACTTCCTGAGCTTCTTTATTGTTACTTAGTTATAATAATATTATTAGGTAGCAAACCATTCTCAAAATTACTAAAAGTGCTTAGGAACATGTTTACCTTATGTTCTTCTTGAATGATGGTATCCATGCGTGTCATGCCCATACCATAATCTATTTATTATCAACTAAAAATTAAATTAAATTTCAGTGTAGATGGCACAGATAGATATTGAATATAATTTTTCTGGAGTTACTTTTCATATGAGCTATCATTAAAACCGTCTACTTCACTAGAAAGAAAAATCTGACAGTTCTTCAAGTTATCTTTTGTTCTGAGACAATAAAATCCTGCATCTCCACCATCTGCAATTTTATTAATTATCAACCCCTAATGATGATGATCTTATTATATCCGGATGGTTTTTAGTTCCTTAAGATAGACATCTGTTTTGCCGTACATGTTATGAGGCGAATTCACCAACTATATACTTCAGATAAATTAACAACCGTTAGATATCCTTCTTTTAAGTGTGCTTGAGTATCTTTCCATAGCTTTATGATTTTAGTTCTTTTTTTATAATAATTGGTCCAAACTCTAGTTATTCTTGATTCTGATTTTGGCTTAGCAAGTCTAATTTTTTACTCCTGATCTGCTCTACATCGCCCGGCTTGTGAAAGGTGGCCACTGTACTACCTTGGGCCTAGCTAATTTCGGTCGACCATAGGGAGGGCCTCCCTACGGTCGATCTTCCGACCGTCTTTTTTTCCTTTTTTAGTATTTTTTATCTTTTTTTGACAAAAAAATTTTGAGAAACTTTTCAAGAAAATATTTTGGAGAGAATGGAAATTTTGATGAGAAAAGTTTGAAAGAGAAAGTTTTGAGAAAAATATTGAAAAAATTTTGAAGAAAAAACTTTTGCATCCAAAACAAAAAAAATTTCAGAAAAATGTTTTGTAAAAAACTTTTGCATCCAAAAAAAGGAAAAAAAGCAAAAAAAAAGCGCCGCTACCCCGGGAAGCTCCCCGCCGCCGCCGGGGGCGAGCGCCCGGGAAGCGAGCCACCGCGCCGCGCGCGGAGCTCGCCCTGGGAAGCCCGCCGCCGCTGCCTCTGCCCAGCCGCGCCGCTCCGCTCCGCTACACCTCGCCACGCCGCCGCCGCCCCGCCCAGCCGCGCTGCTCCGCCGCCGCTCCCCCCGGGGAGCTCGCCGTCACTGCTGCCGCCGCTCCGCGCCATCTGGAAAGAGAATGGGAAAGGGGATGCAGGAGGAAGGGAAAAAAGAACTAGTGGATGAGAGCCTGCGCCATCTCGAGAGGAAAGAGAATGGGGGAGGAAAGGAGAAAAATGAACGAGTGGATGAGAGCGGACGGGAGAAAGGATAACAACATGGGATAAAGTATCTGTGGGGCCCGCGCACGTGGTGGGTGAGGGGAGAGAGCTGCCGGATCGACCGTGCACTATCGAACCTCCGGTCGATGGTAAAATTATCATTGGGGGCACACCTCGCCCTTGTGGCCGCTGAAGCTTTGCTTGGGAAAGGCGTGCCTCCACCGGATTCGGAACAGCTAGATTAGATACTGGTCTCATCGGAAGGGGTGATTGCCTCACCTGCAAGACTAGATTTGAGGAGGGAGGGAGGAACGGTGTGTTGGGCGAGGGAGCGAAGAGAGAGAGCGCACGCGCTGGTTCAAATGGTTTTGGATTGTTGAAAAAGATAGTACTATTGCATAGATTTTACTATACTATACATCTATATATAACTTTTATCTACATGCATATATAGTAAAAATTATGCATCTAGAAAAATCAAAATGACTAATAAGTTGGGATGGATGGACTACTAGTATATTAAGTAGTATACTAAGTTATATAGAATGTTGTTATATGGGACTACTGTAACTATTCCCTACGCTAGGCCTGTTTGGGAGAGCTCCCCTCCACGAATTTTAGATCCGCTCCACGAACTCCACAAAATATTCTGCCAAACACGTCTAGCTCCAGGAACTATCAGATCTAGAAAAAACATGGAGCTAGGGATCCACGTTTTTCCTGGAGTACCTCAAGGGTTGCTGAAGCGTCCCCTCATCCGAGGTGACTTAAATGTGATATAAAAATCAGTCCCAAGAGGCTGATACACATTTATTACATCAGATGGTACATTACCGTACAAACCTCCAAGGAGGCGGACACTCGATACAAACGATAATCAGTAATAAAACAGCTATGGTAATACACCAAAGCACGACCCACGTGGGATCCAGCTCGGGCTCAGAGTAACATGCTAGCAGAAGCATCTTGCGGAGGGCTAACACCACAGGCAAGGTTGGGTGCGGACGCAACCTTTACTCGGCGTCTTCGACAACGAAGTCCGGGTCTTCCTCTGAAGCAAACCACAATTATATATAGGGTGAGTACGGAGGTACTCAACAAGTCCAACCACACCCGCGGAGGGGAGATAATAAAGATCATGCACGGGTATATCAAGGATGAGGCTTGGGTTTGTTTGCGATAAAGCGAGATTTTACACATGCAAGGGTTCGTTTAATAAAAGAGTTTACGCAAGTCAGTTTTGTAGTAATCGATTAATAAGTGGGGTTGATCCTACACAAAGGATCCTAGTTTTACTGCTACCGGACTCCACGCCCACAGTAGCTCACTGCACCACTGCCAGACACTTTCAAACAACTCACGCCACAAAACCAATTAATCCAAGATATCTATTGAAGTGACCATGCCGTAACGCGTCCAATACCGTGGACACGGCTATTCGAATAGGTTTTTCACTCTGCAGAGGTGGTACACTTTACCCACAAGTAGGGTACCGCACTACGGACACCTTAATGTCGCGGCGGATCCTAACAAAGCCATTACCCACCTTAGCTGAATCTAACTAGCCAACACGGAAGCTACCATGGGGTTAATGACCTATCAGTAAGGTCATAACCGGGACATAGCTCACACAGATCGTATTCCTTCTCCATGGTCTCCCGTTGCTCACCCGCTCTCCTTTTGGCTAGCAGAACAACTAGTGGGGTTTATGCTAAGCCGTTGCCCACACAACGGTCGAGTGGTTGTACGAAAAGTGGGTTAGGCAAGATGACACCTCAGTTCATCCTTATAATGACCAGACGGACATCTCCCGTCCATGCTTAACCACAAAGGTACAAGCACACAAGTGGCATTTCACACAGAAAACGCCATCCATCTCGTCAGATTATGTCTTTCTTTTATTTTCTCAAAATCCCATTTTATCTTTTAAAACACTCGTACCCTTATTTTTGGTAAATCGCTTGTGGTCATGGTTTAAAATATGATAAGGGGATGGCAGGTAATAAGCATCTCTAGCAGTAGTTAACGTCTAACAGAGCAAATCCTAGGTCATCAAGGAATAGTCATAGCAATCAAGGGGTGGCTATCCGACCATGTCTTGCAATAAAACGATGCATTTTATAAAACAGGCCAATAGGTTGCATTTATAAAACTGGGATAAATATGCATCAAAGGATGGAATTGGACTTGCCATTCACAAAGCCTTCCGGGAAGTCCTGATCGAGGTACTGTCCTTCAGGTTCGGGCTCGCGGTACTGGTCCTCGGACTCTTGCTCGCAGTACTGCTCGTCGACGGGTTCTCCCTTGGTCACTTCGTGATCTACGGCGCACACAACCAAACATTCCGTAAAGAAAAAGAAATAAAGGTTTTATCTACAAGCCCGAATCAGGAATAACTTAAGAAACAATGGTAGAAAGAATATTTTTGGGAGATTTCTTGATGGCATGGCCGACATTATGTTAGAAATGGCGTGGTAAAGTTTCGGGGCAAACGGAAGGTTTTTGGCGCATGAAATAATAGGCCGAACAGGGGTTTAGGGGATGAATAAGGATCCAAGGGCCTATTTGTAATTACTGTTGGGAGGGGAGGGCTTGACTAGAATTTTTGGAATACCTAGGGTGCTCTGAAAAGGGTCAGGGGTTTAACCGTAATTATTTTGTGTAGTGGGAGGGTCTATTTCTTAAATAGAGTGAACATGGGGTTTATTTGGAAAAGAGATTAAGGAGAGGTGGGGCTCTTAAAGAAATAGGCAGAAGGGCAGGGGGCTCAGGGCAAAATCGCCCTTCTTCCTCCTCCCGTTGCTAGGAACAGAGGAGGGGGAAAGGAGACGGCGGCGGCGCCGATTCCGGCGGCTCCAGGGCACGGCGGCGGCCGGGGGCGGGGCAAAACGGAGAGGGGAGCAAGGGGGACCTACTCCTCTACTCACCACGAGCTGGGGTGGCGCGAGGCGGCCTGACCACGAGGGCCAGTAGCGGCGGGCGGAGGCCCTTGCGGCGGCAGCGGTGTAGGGCCGGGGAGGGGGGGCTAGGGGCGGCGGTGGTGGTGGTGGTGGTGGCGGGGCGCGGCGTGGGGGTATTTATAGGCCGGCGAGGGCTGGAAGGAGGGGGTGCGGTGGAGGCCGGTGAGCTCCGGAGCACAGCGGCCAGTAATGGCGGTGGGGGTGGCGGTGGCGCTGGGTCGTCGCCGCGTAGGGTGGTCGGTGGCGTGTAGCGGGGAGGGGCGGCCTGGGGGACGCGCTGCGCAGGGGGGCGGCCAGTGGCGAGGCGACGCGCGGCGGCCGGCTCTGCTTGGCGTCGCGGCATGCAGGGGCAAGCGCGAGCACCAAGACGGCAAGGCGGCACGGCGTGCGCAGAGGAGGGGCCAAGTCAGGCCGTTCCTGTGGAGTCGCCAGTGGGGGGGGTGGTGGTGGCCGGGCGCTCGGCGTCGTGCTGCGCGTGCAAGGGAAGTGAGGGGAGGAGAAGGAAAAAGGAAAAAGAGAAAGGGGAAAAAGAAGAAGGGGAAAAAGAGAAACAGGGGAGAAAGGAAGGGAGAGGGGGGCTGCGCCGGCGGGATTCGCGGTGACGGTCGCGAGCGCGGGGTTGAGCACGCGGCACACCGCGCGAGAGGGGGCTGCGTCGGCAGGATTCGCGGCGACGGTCGTGAGCGCGGGGTTGAGCACGCGGCACGGCGCGCGGGTCGAGGAACAGAGAAAGGATGGCGGTTAATTTTTGGATGTCAGACGGCGAGACGTCGGGAAATGTTTTGGGCGATTAAGAGCTCGAAAGGTAGAGGGTTTAGGAGCGATCCGAGCTTGACGACGAAAAAAGTTTTGAAAATTATTTTTAGCGAGTGATTTGTACTGTAATTTAAATAGGGTAAAAACGCGGGCGTTACAAACCTACCCCACTTAAAATGAATCTCGTCCTCGAGATTCGGCTGGTTCCTAAATAGATGGGGAAACTCTTTCTTAAGGGCATCTTCGCGTTCCCATGTAGCTTCTTCCACTCCATGTCTGCTCCACTGAACCCTGCAAATCCGTACTTCGGAGTTTCTTGTCCTTTTTATGACAGTGTCCAAAATCTTGGCAGGCACCTCCTGGTACCGAAGATCTGTTTGTAAAGCTATGTCTTCTTCCGGCACCCGTTCTCTCTCGGGTACCCTCAGGCATCTTCTCAGTTGGGATACATGGAATACTGGGTGTATGTCAGCCATTCCTTCTGGTAGTTCTAGACGGTATGCTACAGCTCCAATTTTCTTCAGTACTTGGTACGGTCCAATGTACCGAGGGGCTAGTTTCCCATGCACCTGAAATCTTCGAGTCCCTCGAATAGGTGAAACCTTGAGATAGACGAAGTCTCCTGGATTGAAGCTTACTTCTCATCTCTTCTTGTCTGAGTAACTCTTCTGTCGGGATTGGGCGGCCTTCAGTTTCCCTCTAATTTTGGCCACTCTTTCTTCCGCTTCCTTTATGAGTGTGGGTCCAACTAGGGCACGCTCTCCAACTTCTGACCACATCAGGGGGGTCCTGCACTTTCTCCCATAGAGTGCTTCAAATGGTGACATGCCCAAGCTTGCTTGATAGCCGTTGGTGTACGAAAACTCAGCGTACGGTAAGCTTTGTTCCCAATCCTTGCCATAAGTAAGGACACATGCTCTTAGCATATCCTCCATAATCTGGTTCACCCTTTCTGTTTGACCATCGGTCTGTGGGTGATAAGCCGAACTGAAGTCCAACTTGGTGCCCATGGCCTTATGCAAACTTTTCCAAAACCTAGAGGTGAATTGGGTTCCTCTATCCGAAACAATTCTGCTAGGCACGCCATGCAGCCTCACTATGTTGTCCACATAGAGCCGTGCTAGCTTTTCTCCACCATAATTGGTCCGTACCGGTAGGAAGTGAGCGACTTTTGTGAGCCTGTCCACTATCACCCATATGGAGTCATGTCCTTTCTGTGTCTTGGGTAAACCCACTACAAAATCCATTCCTATCTCATCCCATTTCCAAACCGGGATGGGCAAGGGTTGCAGCAATCCTGCTGGCTTCTGATGTTCGGCCTTGATTCTTTGACAAGTATCACAATGGGCGACGAACCTTGCAATGTCCGCCTTCATTCCACTCCACCAATACTTTTGTCTTATATCCACATACATCTTGGTGGATCCTGGGTGGATGGAATATGCTGAGTTATGGGCCTCATCCATAATAGTCTGTCGGAAGTCTCCTTCCTTAGGTATGCAAATTCTATCTTTGTACCATAAGGTTCCTTTGTCATCCACTCTAAAATCTGGTGACTTGTTTTCTCCGGTATGCATGCGGATTCTCATCAAGTCCTTATCTAAACCTTGGGCCTCTCTGATCTTATCCTCTAAAGTGGGTTGAACACTCAACTTGCGACTGGAACCATGGGGGACGATGTGCACATTTAATCGTGCCATTTCTTCCTGTAGGTAGGCATCCTTAGGCCCATAAGATTTCCGGCTTAAGGCATCTGCTACCACGTTTGCTTTACTAGGATGGTAATGAATTACCACATTATAATCCTTCACTAGTTCTAACCACCTTCTTTGCCTTAAGTTCAAATCTGGCTGGGTGAATATGTACTTTAAGCTCTTATGGTCTGTGTAGATCTCACACCTATTCCCAATCAGATAGTGTCTCCAAATCTTGAGGGCATGTACTACGGCTGCAAACTCCAAATCATGGGTCGGGTAATTTTGCTCATGAGGCTTGAGTTGTCAGGAAGCATATGCCACTACTTTCCCACCTTGCATAAGGACACATCCTAATCCTTGACGGGATGCATCACAATAAATGACAAAGTCCCGTTGGATGTCTGGCAAGGTTAGTACCGGGGCGGTTGTCAGTCTTCTCTTTAACTCCTGGAAGCTTCTCTGACATGACTCGGTCCAGGTGAACTTCTTCTCTTT
This sequence comes from Panicum hallii, assembly GCF_002211085.1. Lineage (NCBI taxonomy): Eukaryota > Viridiplantae > Streptophyta > Magnoliopsida > Poales > Poaceae > Panicum > Panicum hallii. Next base: position 26,751,088 of record NC_038042.1, read on the forward strand.
CTTGAGTAGCTCTGTCATGGGTCGGACTATCTTGGAGAATCCTTCAATAAATCTTCGGTAATATCCGGCTAAACCGAGAAAGCTCCTGATTTCACTAACATTGGTTGGTTGCTGCCAATTGGAGACCGCTTCGACTTTTTCGGGATCCACTGCTACTCCCTCTGCGGTCAAGATATGACCAAGAAATGCTACTTTCTCAAGCCAAAATTCACACTTGCTGAACTTGGCGTAGAGCTTGTGCGCTCTCAACTTTTCCAGAACCACTCGTAGGTGCTGCTCATGTTCGTCGACACTCTTGGAGTAAATAAGTATGTCGTCAATGAAAACTATGACAAACTTATCTAACTCTTCCATAAATACCTTATTCATGAGGTTCATGAAATAAGCAGGTGCATTGGTGAGTCCAAAGGACATCACGGTAAACTCATATTGCCCGTAGCGGGTGATGAAGGCCGTCTTTGGAATATCGCTTTCCTTAATCTTGAGCTGGTGATATCCCGACCTTAGGTCTATCTTGGAGAAATACTTGGCTCCCTTCAGCTGATCAAAGAGGTCATCAATTCTGGGAAGGGGGTATTTGTTCTTGATGGTGACTTCATTTAGTGCACGGTAATCCACGCACATCCTCATGCTTCCGTCCTTCTTCTTGACAAACAAGACCGGAGCTCCCCATGGTGATGAGCTTGGTCTAATGAAACCACTTTGTTGTAACTCTTCCAGCTGTCTTTTTAGTTCCGCCAATTCAGAGGCTGCCATCCTATAGGGTCTCTTAGCTATAGGGGAGGTTCCAGGGACAAGGTCAATGACAAACTCTATATCCCTATCTGGCGGCATCCCCGGGAGTTCTTCCGGGAAAACCTCTAAGTATTCATTTATTACTGGAACTTCTTCCAAGAGTTTAGCTTCCATGCTAAAAACCATTGGGTCCGGTCCACTTCCCCGAGTATGGCAGGTTACTTGTACTCCTTCTGGGTTGGTTAGGTGTACCACCTTGTCAGCACAACTTATAAGGCCATTGTGCAGGCTTAGCCAATCCATTCCAAGGATCACATCTATACCTTTAGACTTAAGTACTACTAGGTCTGCTAGGAACTCTACCCCACTTAAAATGATCCTTACCCGAGAACAACCCAGTCGGCACTTAATGTCGCCTCCGGGCGTTCAGGTTAATAGGGGTGTTTTCAGTAGCACTGTAGGTATATTGTGCTTTTCCACAAAACTTGAGGATACGAACAAATGTGATGCTCCGGAATCAAATATATTGTTGCCAAAACTGAGCTGACTAGAAACTCACCGAGCACTATGCCCTGAGCGTCCTGAGCCTCATGCACGTTGATGTGGTTGATGCGGGCTCGTCCGAAGGACTGCTGGGGCGGCCCCATCTGCTGGTTGTTGTTGCCAGTATTGTTATTGCGGATGGGTACACGATTGGCTCCTGATAAGGCTGACCTTGGTCCATTCACTGAGTTGGAGAGGGCTGATGCTGCCGGCTTGTTATTAGCATATGGGCAATTGGCAATGAAGTGCCCTGTCTCACGGCAGTTGAAGCATGCTCGGGTATTGCTGCTGGCAGTAACGTGGCTTGCATTGCTCTGTGGGGCCTTCATGGTGTTCTGGCTCTTGAACTGTCTAAGCTGGTTGCTGGGGGCTTGAGAGCCAGTAGCTTGTGGTTGGGTCCTATACTGCATAGGGGCTTGGGACTTGGTCACTGGAGGGCCAAAGTGCCTCGGTTTCTGGAAACGGTCCTGCTGGCGAGCCTTGGCTTCTAGGAACTTACGCTTATTGTCTCTCTTTTCCTCTGCCATGGCTCTCTCGGTGATGATAGCCATGTTCATCAGTGTGTTGAAGTCTGGGTAGATGCATGGGGAAAGCAGCTTCTTAAGTTCTGTATTTAAACCCTTTCTGAACATATCGTGCTTCTTTTCATCCTTGTCTACTTCCTCCGGTGCATAGCGAGCTAGTTCTATGAACTGGTATGTGTACTCTTCAATGGACTTGTTGCCTTGTTGCAGCTCGCGGAACTCATCTGCCTTGCACTTCATAGTGGCTGCTGGGATGTGATAGCGACGGAATTCATCCACAAACTCCTTCCAAGTGATAGTGGAGGCATCCTGAGCAGCTGCACAGTAGTTCTCCCACCAAGCCAAAGCAGTTCCAGTGAGCTGGTGAGCAGCTAAACGGACCTTGTCACGGTCTTCATGCTCAAATGGTTCGAGTTTTCTCTTGATAACACGCAGCCAGTCATCTGCGTCCAAGGGGTTGTAGGATCCTGCAAAGGTGGGTGGCTTGGTCCTCAGAAAAGCTGACAGTTTGTCATTTGTATTCTGCTCACGGGGCCTTGTGTTGGTGATGACATTGTCAAAGCTTCCAGTAGGAGGTTCTGGTTGTTCAATACTTGTACCAGGTCAACGGCCGGTGGGGGTGGGGCATGTCGTGCTCCTACTTGGCTTTCTCCTCCCTGCTGGCTCACTTCCTGATCTTCCTGATCGGGGGCTTGTCCTTGCATACCCTGTTGTCTCTCCGCACTTGGAGTGGCATGTGCTTGTCTTTGGAAGGCCCTGTTGTTACGCCTGGGGGCCGTCTGTGGATTGGGCAAAACCCTTATGAGACTTAGATTTGTAATTTAGTGATATTTTATTTTTGAAAAGGCAGACTCCACCTACTGCCGGCAATCGCACAGACTAACAACCATCAAGTGCAGATGTTTTATTTATTACGCTGGGGTACAACACTTGGGAGGGTACAGCTAAAACACGCACTACACGATCGGGTACAAAGGGCACAACAGATGGGTGGGCACAACTCTCAGCTTGGGGCCGGGACGGCTTCATCCCTGGGGCACCTCTAAGGCATATTACTCACGGGGCGAGTCGTCTTCCGGGGTGGAGTGAACTTCCAGTGGAATGAGTAGCTCTTCCTCGTCGTCCTCGAGGATCCCATTTTCTCGGGGCTGTTCGACAGCTCCTCCTTCTACGGTTGCAGCTGTCCTTTCAGCACCTTCAGGTGGAGCTTGCGGGGTCCTAAAAAGTCCTCCCCATCCTGTGATGGGTGTTCCAATTAGGACTTGGGTTTCCCCGATTGCCGGGATGGGCGTTCCACTGTTGGTCCATTCTTGCATGCGCTGATCCTGGATCTGCCTGAGGCTTTCATGAGCGACGGCTTCGCTACTTATAGCGGCCGCGGTCCTTGCTTCGGCTTGAGCCACCCGGATTTGGTGCATCCTTACTGCAAGCTCAGCTTGCTCGGCCCGGTGGGTTTGCTCCCTTAAGATTTGGGCTTGCTCGTCGAAGAGCTTATCCAAGGAGACGAGGTAGGCGACCACATGGTACAAAAGGTCTTCTTGATGGCGGCGCCGTTCCAAGTTCCTCATGCGGGCCTGCCAGACTTGCGTCCTGATGACCGGAGGAAAAAGCCTCATTGGTGTAGGAATGAGGTGTTCCTCGAAGATCCGGCACAGGTAACGGAGAGCCTTTCTGACGGCCAAGGGATAGGCATCCTGATGTTGAAATCCTGTGGCAGTCACTCGCCACGGCTCAATGTCGGGGTGGCGGGTGCTTCTGGCGATGGAGAGAACCACCCTACAGCGACGAGTACCGAGGTGTTCGTACTCCCTGCTGTAGTACCTTGGGCGCTCGGTAACACCGAGGCGCTCCAGGGAATTGATCAAAAGGCGGGGAAAACCAGGTTCTTCTTGGCAAACGCCCTAGGTCCACCCATTCTCGGCCATCTGAAAACAAAGGTGGAGTGAACAAGCCTTGCACACATGGTAGGGTACAAGAAGGGTAAACGGTCTTTTTCATTAGAGTCGGGTACATCTCCCAAGGATACATTATTGCTAGGGTGGTAGCTCTAGCCTAGGTACTCTACTCTCCCTAAGGGAATCCTTCCCTGATCCGGTTAGGTCGCTTCTTTGGCGGGAGACATTGCTCCAATACCTCCCCTTCGGTCTGAGTGCCCTTATCCCAATGGGTTTCCTCGGGTTCTCCTTCCAGTAATCCAGCTTCTCTTCTGTGTGCCTCGATACGTTCCCTTTCTTGAGCGTTGCTTCGCCATATGTCTCGGAGAGAGGCGAGGGAACTCTCAGCTTGAGCCTCAGCTTCTATTGCTCTCCTGCATTGTATTTCCAACTCTTGCTCCGCCTTTTCTGCCCTACGGATTTGGTGCTTCAGTTGTTTTGTCTGTTCGCTGTAAAGTCGGTCTAGGCCGGTGAGGTAAATGGACAGTTGGGAAACCGTATCTTCTAGATCATCTTCTTCCCTCCCTAATCCTCTCATCCGGGCAATCCAAGAGCGTCCTCTCCCTCCAGTAGGCAGGAAAAATCCCATAGGAGTTCGCTGAAGATGATGCCTATAGACCATGCGTAAGCGTCGCAGGGCTTTTCGGGCAGCCTTTCTGTAGGTGTCTGGGAACCCAAAGCCAGTGGTGGAGATGAACTAGGGGTCCACATCGGGGTAAAGTGTACTTTTTCCCACGAAGATCATCAGATCACACCGAGGGGTCCCTCTGAAGTTGTGCTCCCGGTAGGTGTACTCCGGTGGGTACAAAACTCCGACGTGTCCCAGGCTGAGTAGTAATAACCTCGGAAGACCAGGCTCTGCGGGGCAGATCCCGTCACTCCATCCATTGTCAGCCATCTGGAATCAGACAAGGGCCAAAGGTAAGTGCCGTGTGGAAAGGTGAGTTAAGGGGGAAAGATTTAGCGGGGAATGGCTTAGAAAATGTCCTTGGTCTTAAGGGTTGCGTCCTACGGCTCTGATACCACCTGAAGCGTCCCCTCATCCGAGGTGACTTAAATGTGATATAAAAATCAGTCCCAGGAGGCTGATACACATTTATTACATCAGATGGTACATTACCGTACAAACCTCCGAGGAGGCGGACACTCGATACAAACAATAATCAGTAATAAAACAGCTATGGTAATACACCAAAGCACGACCCACGTGGGATCCAGCTCGGGCTTAGAGTAACACGCTAGCAGAAGCATCTTGCGGAGGGCTAACACCACAGGCAAGGTTGGGTGCGGACGCAACCTTTACTCAGCGTCTTCGACAACGAAGTCCGGGTCTTCCTCTGAAGCAAACCACAATTATATATAGGGTGAGTACGGAAGTACTCAACAAGTCCAACCACACCCGCGGAGGGGAGATAATAAAGATCATGCACGGGTATATCAAGGATGAGGCTTGGGTTTGTTTGCGATAAAGCGAGATTTTACACATGCAAGGGTTTGTTTAATAAAAGAGTTTACGCAAGTCAGTTTTGTAGTAATCGATTAATAAGTGGGGTTGATCCTACACAAAGGATCCTAGTTTTATTGCTACCGGACTCCACGTCCACAGTAGCTCACTGCACCACTGCCACACACTTTCAAACAACTCATGCCACAAAACCAATTAATCCAAGATATCTATTGAAGTGACCATGCCGTAACGCGTCCAATACCGTGGACACGGCTATTCGAATAGGTTTTTCACTCTGCAGAGGTGGTACACTTTACCCACAAGTAGGGTACCACACTACGGACACCTTAATGTCGCGGCGGATCCTAACAAAGCCATTACCCACCTTAGCTGAATCTAACTAGCCAACACGGAAGCTACCATGGGGTTAATGACCTATCAGCAAGGTCATAACCGGGACATAGCTCACATAGATCGTATTCCTTCTCCATGGTCTCCCGTTGCTCACTCGCTCTCCTTTTGGCTAGCAGAACAACTAGTGGGGTTTATGCTAAGCCGTTGCCCACACAATGGTCGAGTGGTTGTACGAAAAGTGGGTTAGGCAAGATGACACCTCAGTTCGTCCTTATAATGACCAGACGGACATCTCCCGTCCATGCTTAACCACAAAGGTACAAGCACACAAGTGGCATTTCACACAGAAAACACCGTCCATCTCGTCAGATTATGTCTTTCTTTTATTTTCTCAAAATCCCATTTTATCTTTTAAAACACTCGTACCCTTATTTTTGGTAAATCGCTTGTGGTCATGGTTTAAAATATGATAAGGGGATGGCAGGTAATAAGCATCTCTAGCAGTAGTTAACGTCTAACATAGCAAATCCTAGGTCATCAAGGAATAGTTATAGCAATCAAGGGGTGGCTATCCGACCATGTCTTGCAATAAAACGATGCATTTTATAAAACAGGCCAATAGGTTGCATTTATAAAACTGGGATAAATATGCATCAAAGGATGGAATTGGACTTGCCATTCACAAAGCCTTCCGGGAAGTCCTGATCGAGGTACTGTCCTTCAGGTTCGGGCTCGCGGTACTGGTCCTCGGACTCTTGCTCGCAGTACTGCTCGTCGACGGGTTCTCCCTTGGTCACTTCGTGATCTACGGCGCACACAACCAAACATTCCATAAAGAAAAAGAAATAAAGGTTTTATCTACAAGCCCGAATCAGGAATAACTTAAGAAACAATGGTAGAAAGAATATTTTTGGGAGATTTCTTGATGGCATGGCCGACATTATGTTAGAAATGGCGTGGTAATGTTTCGGGGCAAACGGAAGGTTTTTGGCGCATGAAATAATAGGCCGAACAGGGGTTTAGGGGATGAATAAGGATCCAAGGGCCTATTTGTAATTACTGTTGGGAGGGGAGGGCTTGACTAGAATTTTTGGGAATACCTAGGGTGCTCTGAAAAGGGTCAGGGGTTTAACCGTAATTATTTTGTGTAGTGGGAGGGTCTATTTCTTAAATAGAGTGAACATGGGGTTTATTTGGAAAAGAGATTAAGGAGAGGTGGGGCTCTTAAAGAAATAGGCAGAAGGGCAGGGGGCTCAGGGCAAAATCGCCCTTCTTCCTCCTCCCGTTGCCAGGAACAGAGGAGGGGGAAAGGAGCCGGCGGCGGCGCCGATTCCGGCGGCTCCGGGGCACGGCGGCGGCCGGGGGCGGGGCAAAACGGAGAGGGGAGCAAGGGGGACCTACTCCTCTAGTCACCACGAGCTGGGGTGGCGCGAGGCGGCCTGACCACGAGGGCCAGTAGCGGCGGGCGGAGGCCCTTGCGGCGGCAGCGGTGTAGGGCCGGGGAGGGGGGGCTAGGGGCGGCGGTGGAGGTGGTGGTGGTGGCGGGGCGCGGCGTGGGGGTATTTATAGGCCGGCGAGGGCGGGAAGGAGGGGGCGCGGTGGAGGCCGGTGAGCTCCGGAGCACGGCGGCCAGTAATGGCGGTGGGGGCGGCGGTGGCGCTGGGTCGTCGCCGCGTAGGGTGGTCGGTGGCGCGTAGCGGGGAGGGGCAGCCTGGGGGACGCGCTGCGCAGGGGGGGGCGGCCAGTGGCGAGGCGACGCGCGGCGGCCGGCTCAGCTCGGCGTCGCGGCACGCAGGGGCAAGCGCGAGCACCAAGACGGCAAGGCGGCACGGCGTGCGCAGAGGAGGGGCCAAGTCAGGCCGTTCCTGTGGAGTCGCCAGTGGGGGGGTGGTGGTGGCCGGGCGCTCGGCGTCGTGCTGCGCGTGCAAGGGAAGTGAGGGGAGGAGAAGGAAAAAGGAAAAAGAGAAAGGGGAAAAAGAAGAAGGGGAAAAAGAGAAACAAGGGAGAAAGGAAGGGAGAGGGGGGCTGCGCCGGCGGGATTCGCGGTGACGGTCGCGAGCGCGGGGTTGAGCACGCGGCGCGGCGCGCGAGAGGGGGCTGCGTCGGCGGGATTCGCGGCGACGGTCGCGAGCGCGGGGTTGAGCACGCGGCACGGCGCGCGGGTCGAGGAACAGAGAAAGGATGGCGGTTAATTTTTGGATGTCAGACGGCGAGACGTCGGGAAATATTTTGGGCGATTAAGAGCTGGGACGGTAGAGGGTTTAGGAGCGATCCGAGCTTGACGATGAAAAAAGTTTTGAAAATTATTTTTAGCGAGTGATTTGTACTGTAATTTAAATAGGGTAAAAACGCGGGCGTTACAGTTGCTCCAAAGACAACAGTTTCACACCTCCTCATGGAGTTGGAGGTTATTTACCTACCATTGCCACTGGTTATACAACTTACCCCTTTTGTTTGTATTTTCCAACCCCCACCCCGACCTCTTCTTCTTCCTCGCGTCGCCCCTGCCTCCCGCGCGTCATGCCCATGTCGCCGTGCCGCCCCTGCACCTGCGGAGCTACACCGCTGCGGCCCCCTACGACGGCGCTGGTCCGCGCCGCCCCTACCCCTGCAGGACCGCACCACGGCGTGGTAAGGCGGCTGGAGGTGGCGGCGGTGAGGGGTCCGCATGGGCGGACTGGCGGCGGGCTTTTCCGGGAGTTGGGGAGGGCTGGGAGATGCTCGTCGGCAATGAGGTCTTTGCGGTGACGGGGAAGCACGGGCGGCCGCGGGATTTCAAATCCCCGGCGGTCCGGTTGCCGGCGCTTGATGAGGAGTGGCGGCGCCGGTCGTCCGGGCGCTCCTTTTCGCCGCGCGGCTCGCGCTGCCGAGGAGGTATACGTCGGCGGCATAGAGGACGATGCCGGCGTGGAGCTAGGGGCGGCGCCTTCTTGCGGGCACCCATGCAGCGAGGAAGCTCGAGAGGACACCAGTGTTGGCATTAGCACTGTCCAAAACTAGAGTAGAGGGAGGAAGACTAGAGTAGAGAGAGGAAGAGGAAGGGAGAAAAGAGAGTGACATGTGGGCCATTCACAAAGGTTAAAATAGACTATTCACAGCAAGTTATCATTTTTCTGGAGTTAGAACACTGCAATCAGTCAATATATATACAACACTCCATATTTTCGTGAAGTTGGTGTAATGGAGCTGGAAAAAATTGAAGTTGGTGGAGTGGAGTCATCATCTTAATAATGTGGCGGCTGCCAGTCTCTCCCTGCCAGCTGCAGGCTCTGAAATTCCTACGTCTTTTCATTTTTTTTTCCAGCATGCCATGTAAAGTGCGCGCTCGCTTCCAAACAAGAAAAGGGTCATCGGCAACTGCAAAGAAAAACTGCGGGTTGCTGCAGGAAAGACGAACGCCATGCAGTGACAAGCAAACAAAGTGGTGGGAAAGAAAGACCAAGACGGTCAGAAATCTGTCCCCCAGCGTAGCGTGGTGATTTCCTGTTTGTGTTGAAGCCGCACTTCTTTATTCGCTATCACCGATTGCGGAAGGAACATCCGATCATTCTCCCCGGGGGGGGGGGGGGGGGGGCGGGCGGCGGGGGGGGGGAGTTCCCACACTTGTGCTACTCCATTTCATCATTTCCGAAATCATTTATATAATTCTTAATAAATGAATAAGATCATTAAACGAATTATGACCTTGGACGAACATACCGAAACGAATAAGGGATAAATGGAGAAATTTCTCATGTGACACAATTGGTTTGAAATTTCTCATAGGATAAGTTCAATTCATTCCAAAACGAATATGCGTACTCCATACTTAGGAGTGAATATGCGTGCGTGTATGTGAACGTCTGCATCTGTATTGTGTTTAGAAAAATATCTGCGGAAATTAAATAATTAATAGGAACTAGATAGTACCAAACAAAATATCTCTGGTGTCACGGTCTCTTTAGGTATTACCATGATACCAATCACGATACCACCTTCAAAAGTGCATGAATCTTTTTTAAAAAAATATGGATGGATAGATCAAGAATACTTGTTCACTACAAATAGAAGTACTAACAACTACTAAGATGCCGTAATACTAGTATTTAGTCTACAGCAATTTTACAAAGAACTATATACCGTAACAGAACAAAATTGAGAGCCAAGCGCAGCCCACATGGTGGGTGGGCTCCGTTTGTCCAGAGACGCCGAGCAGGCCAGAGTTCCAGACCGGTATCACCACGATCCCTGCTTCATCCCCATCTTCCCGCCAATTCTGAAGTTTGAACGTTGCAAGAGAAGCAACGACCACCTCCTCCTCTCGTGGAGCTGCCTCCATCTCCGGTGTCCCTACCGCCATGGAGCCATCGTTCAGTGATCCAAGGCCACAGCCTAACAATGGCTCCCGAGGCTGTCGGTCACATCACCGCTGCCTTCGCCATTATTTGTCAAGTCGCTTGGAACGAGCTCATCTTCGCTGGTGGTACAGCCACCGTCCTGATTTTCCTCGTCGCCAGCACATAGGTTAAGGTTCAGATCAAGGCCGCAACCGCCCATCCAGCGCTTGGATTCCCTCGGCAGCCGGACATTCTCAGCCTTCCTCTTGAGATCACCGGACGGCAGCTCATCGATCCACAGCTGCAGAACATTCTTCATGTCCCTGGAATCAACCACCGGAATCGATTCTTGTGCAATTGCTTGCTTTGCGTCGGTATCCTCGTTCAATGGATGATGAGCGGAGTCCGGAGGTAACAGGCTGAGCGTGGTCTTCACATCCTGGTGCTTGATCTCCCTCGTCCCAAAGCTTAAGCAGAGGTCCGGACTGCTGGAGGTGGTGGTTGCAATGGACGGGCGAGTCGGCTGGCTGTGTTGCAAGTGAACCCTCCGACACAATCTGCTCCATTTCCTCTTCAGATCAATCAGATCATCCTGCATCAATCGAACAACACAAACCGTCTTAAGTAGGACATTGCTAAGATGAACAGGTTGTTCCTGATTTCTGCAGCTGCAGCCTGCAGATGCTAGGTTTCTTGGTTCTCACCTTGTGTGACGTTTGGGGCTCGTCTGCCTGCGGCCAGCCAGGGAAGAAGGTAAGCACAAGATCGGTGCCCTCTGCCTTTGCTCTCGCAGCTGATGCTTCAGTCTCGTAGCTCCTGGCGCATTCGTCGCAAAGGATCGGCACGCCATCCTCTTCTCCGGGTGAGGAATCCAGCAGTGGAAACTTAGCAAGTTGGGCAACCTTGCCGACTGTTTCGCTTCTAAGAGCAAGAATGCAAAATAAGCTTCAATGTTGCAACACTATCAAGTAGCAGTATGCAATTGTTTGCACTCTAGATAGGCCAAAAATTTAAGGGGTGTTCCTGACTAGTTTCCACTAGTAGTGCAACATGCAAGGTGCAAGGAGTCAGGCTATGCCTGTCCAAGCAGAGCACACCAAACAAAAGCAGAGCACGGCTGGGACAGTATCACAGCAACGCATCAGTCACAGCACAGGGAAACAAAACAAAGCAAAGCATGTAGTACGAAACAAAAGTAACAGTAATAAGCAACAGCACTGCCACGAGGCCTAACGCTTTGTCACCTTGTTGCGGCGCGTGGGCCGAGCGCCAGGCCGAGACCGGCGCCGGCGCCTGCGGGGACGGGTACCGGCTGCAGCGCCCACGTAGCCTCCAGGGACGACCGCTGCTGGCACCGCATGTAGGTCCCGTAGCTCGCGGCTGCCACCAGCCAGGCGCGCCCGCCGCATGACGCGGCGGCGGCGGGGAGTTCGCCCAGCAGGCGCGCCAGCTCAGCGGCCAGGTGCGCTGCGGGGCTGAAGCCGCCGGACGCCGCCAGGGCGCGGGCCTCGTCGTCGTCGTCGACAGCCCAGCGCATGTCGCCGACGTAGATGACCAGGCCTCCGGTTCTGGTGTTGGTTGTTGCAGCCGTGGCGGCGATGGTGCGGCGCAGGTCCGCCACGCACGCGTCCACGTCGGCCTTGGCCATGAGCCGGACGTGGACGTGGGAGAGGTGGAGCCGGAGGACGCGCGCGCCGCGGAGCTCGTCGGGGACGTCGCCTCCTTCCAGACGCCTCATCAACGCGGCGACCGATGCCTCAGCGACGGACACCGTGTCGCCGACGACCACGGGGTTGGTTCTTCTCCCATACGTCCGTGACATAACTTCCAGGATCGCCCTCACGTCGTCCTCCTTGCATGGCGATTCGAACTCGACGTCGGGCTGGTAGTTCAAGAACGGCGCCGGCATCATGGCAGCGCTCTCCTCCTCGATGTTGGTCTTGACGGCGGCGCTGGAGAAGCCGGCCTCCTTCATCACTCGGCTCACGCTGGGGTCGTCGAGGATGGAGATGATGAGCTGGTCCAGCTCGACCTTGATCGTGAGCATAGGCTGCTGCTGCTGCTGCGGGGAGGTGGATGTCGGGCCGGGCGGCGACGGCGGCCGGGTCTGCAGCTCGACGCAACCGCGGCGCTGGCTGGCCTGCGCGCGCTTGAGCGCGGCGACGAGCGCGTTGGACAGCGTCGGGCTGGGCTGGTGGAGGATGGACGCCGGGAAGGACGTGGACGACGCCGAGGACGAGGACGGCGACGAGAACGGCGAGCCTGCCACCGCATTGGCCGTGGGGAGCCGGTTGAGCGCGACGTTGAAGCAGAGCTCCAGCGCCCGGCACTGCGCCGGATGGGAGGGGTACTGCAGCGGCGGCGCGCCGCGGGCAACGCCGCCCGTGTGGGTCCTGGCGCAGGCGCGCCAGAGGAGGCCGTAGGCCGGCGTGGAGGCGGCTTTGACGAAGAGCGACGCCTGGGAGTAGGACGACGACGTGGCGCCGCCGAGCATCGTGTAGGCGACGTGCAGCGGCGTGACCTGCGCGTGGCCGCGGCGGCGCGCCAGGCCCAGCGAGAGCTTGAGCACCGCGGCCGCCTCGGCGGTGAGCGACTGGTGCACCGTGTATCCCCCCGCCCGCATCGCGGCGATCGAGCTAGCCTCACTACTCGCTGCTCACCTGTCCTGTCCTGTTGCTGCTGCTGTGTGAAGCGTGTAGGTGCTGGTTGGTGTTCTTGAATCTTGACACCGGCCAGGCGCCACTGCTGCCCCCCCGCCGGTCGATCTAGCTACTACCTGAGCTTCAACAGTAGTGAAGTAGCATTGCCGTTTCTTTGGTCATGGACGCGCGTAGCTTTCTTTGGGTTTTCTAGGGTTGTATGGCTACGGCTGGGCTCCGAAGCGAAAGCGGCTTTATCGTCTCTGCCATCTGATTTCTGATCGATCGGCATGCTCTTTCTCATTCCGATTCATCTGTGGCTCGTGTCTCTTTCTGCAGAGGGTCAGGGTCAGTTTGTCTACTTTCTACGCAGTGGGTGTGGGACTGGGGGGTTGGGCGCCGCAGGCTTTGTTTTGGTTTGCGAATTGGGACTGAACCACGGGACCGGCCGGGAGAGCTCAACACACATCCCTTTCAGTCTTTTCTGCCGCGCGCCAGTGGCACCCTTTCTTTTGTCCCTCTTGCCCTCAGTGATCTTTCCCTTTCCGCTCTACAGAACCTTGTGTTACATGCATGTTACTGTGTAGTGCTTAGTGGTTCATCTTTCTTTGCAAAGGGATACATGCTCTCTGACATTCTTTGTGTAAAACCAACTCTGTTCCAGATTCATTCACCTGTGGCCCGGGCATGATGGTTGCCATAGCCTTGGCTTCAGCAAATCATAAGATAATGACATCTCTAAGATAATCGCCAGCTCCTCCCTCCTTTATCCCCAGATCCTCACCACCATCGCCATAGCTCTCGATCTGCATGCAGAGACAGGGAGCAGACGGAGCGAGTCACGGGCGCATGGATGATGGACTGGACGCGCTGCCGCCCCGTTCCACGAGGAAATTCCACTCCATTCATGGGGTGTTTGATCAGGATTAAGTTTTTAGTCCGAATCCGACATTTGGATATCAATTAGGGGACTAAATATAAGTTAACTGTAAAATCCTAATTAGGTTTAATGGATTTGTTTCGTGAATTAGCCTCCATTTATGCAATAGATTTTATAATTAATTTATATTTAATATTTCTAATTGGTGTTAAATATTAAGATGTGATGAAAATAAAATTTACTCACGAGGAACCAAAGGTGACCCATTCCATCGTTCCATTCCATGGGCAAGTCGTTATACGACACAGAGCCGATCTTTTCACCCTTCGAACTTTGTGCGCATTCCTTTTCCAGGCCCCGCCGCCTCTGTAGTCTGTACCAGCAAGGAGTGGTGCTGGGACCCTGCCGGCGAGCCTCGGGGCCCTGCGCCTCTGCCGGGAAGGAGGAATTCGATGCGGTTTCGTTGGATGAGATGGATGGTGGACGACGGAGATGTTGACGGGCTCAGCTCGCACTAGCAAGCAGGCGAGGCTACCGCAAAGCGGGCTTTCCCGGCCCCCTTTTCCTCGGACTCCGGGGTGCCGATACTTCGCTATCGCCGTCGGGTCGGGGTCACCGGAAGTTGCCTTCACCGGCGGCCGCGTGCTGTTGTTGCTCTGCCGCGCCCGCCGGGTTTTATTGGAAAGGGGTCGGCGGGACTGCCTTTGAGCGCGTCTTTTCGTCGTGAGATGAGGGCAGTCTGAAGGGTTGGGTAGGATAGTTTCTATAGTATTACGAAGCTGACACGTAATCAATTTGATGATATGGCGAGATAGTAATAAAAAAAGAAGAAAATCATTTCCTATATGAGAAACGATTTCTACACGTGCTACGAAGCATGAAGAAACCGTCGCTTCCGCGTTAGAGGCGGGCACCTATTTCAATAGGAATTTCAGTTTTATATTAATCCGAGAATAAATCATAACCATGACGAAAAAGGCGTACCGAAAACAAACGGATCTAAACATGCTCATCATGTTTAAGATAAAATATTGCAACAGCAAGATCAGATCAACACTAACCAGATCATACTAGGTATGAAAGACATAGTTAGGGATAGAAAACCATACGTTTCCGGAATAACCGGGTACAGAAGATGACGGCACCGATCAGCACTTCCGCACGCTTGACGACGACGAGTCGCGCCCCACTGACGAGGAGGTAGACGAGCCGTTGTGACGAGAACGTAGACGACGACGATGTGGAAGCGATTGAGCAGTCGCGCAGAGCGCTTCCCAAAAACCTTATTCGCCCTCTCCCGGTGCAGGATCGCTGAAGACGAGGTTCCGGAGACCTTCTCTCCCGATCGCCGGTGCACGCTGTCGGAGGAAATCTCCAGCCGGGTGGCGGAATGCACCCGCTTAATCCTAGTTAAGGATGGGTTTGGAGGAGACTTAGGAGCGCTCGATCGATGGTGGATGAACGCAGGAAGAACATGAGGATTTTATAGTGGTTCGGGCCGCCGGAGCGTAATACCCTACGTCCACTTGGGGTTGTATTGGCTGTGAAAGCCTATGAACTTGTGAGCCTGAGAGGCGTTGCCAGCGCTTCAGCTTGGTTGTGTTCTAATGGGCGCACTCTCCCTTTTATAGTCCAAGGGAGGTGCTTACACTGTGCGGGACCCCGACAGGTGGGCCCGGCCAACAGTAGCCTAGTCTATGGGCCTGTTTGGGACAGCTGGAACTTGTTCAGAAGCCAGCTGGTAGCCAGCTGGCCAGAGAAGCAGCTGGTTGAAGAAGCAGCTGGTCACAGAAGTTAGATGTTTGGCAGACTGCTTATTGAATGGGCTGAAACCCTGTTAGAAGTGGGAAATGACTGAAATACTCTCCCTGTTGTCTGAATACATGTATTTAGTATGTATAGATGTATATTTATGTATTTATAATAACAAACTAATAATAAAATAATTAACAACACAAATTAAATAATTATATATTAGATAATTCATGATTGTTACATAAGTTATTTGGGCAAATATTACATATCTAGTAACCTCCCATCAGTGCTTGCGCAATGACATCACGTACATCTTCCATATCTTCTTCATCCACAAATTGACTTGTACTAGCTCCCATGTCCCCATCCTCATCGATATACGTCTCATCTGCTGCCATTCTATCAAAATCCACATCACTCAAATTACTTTCTCTAATAAAGTTATGCAACGCCATACAAGCAATTATGATCATTGTTTGCTTCTCCATTGGGTAGCTTGGCACATTTCGAAGAATGCGCCATTTCATTTTCAAGACTCCAAATGAACGTTCAATAATATTTCTAAGTGATGAGTGAGCATGGTTGAACACCTCTTTCAATCCAATCGGTTGCCCTGCATTTTGAAATTCTGGAATGTGGTACCTTTGACCTTTGTACGGTGCTAGATAACCCTTTCGATTTGGATAACCTGAATCAACAAGATAGAACTTTCCTTGAGGAGGATGTGGAAATTTATCCTTGTACTTGCCATACAAAGTGTCCCTCCATATACGTGTATCATGAGCAGATCCAGGCCATCCCGCCACCACAAATGTGAATCTCATGTCAAAATCACAAACAGCCATAACATTTTGACTACAATATCCATGTCTATTCATATGTACTGCCTGCTCTGATGCTGGTACAGTGACTTCAATATGGGTTCCATCTATCGCGCCAATGCAATTTTTGAAATGAGGCCAAGATCTATGCTCTCTAATTTTTGGATGTACCACAGCAAAAGAAGGATCTTTAGGTTTAATGTTATCAGCAGCCAAAATGTGAACACTTTCCAAAACATCATTGAACCTCCTACTAATAGTTTCTAAGGAATGCGTAAAAATATGTTTTGCTTGGCGAACTGACTGAGGGGCACCACACATCCATAGAAACATGCCAAGAGCTTCTATTGAGCACATCTCATCCGAAGATGCTAAGCCATAATTATTCACCAAGACCTCATGCAAGCTGAAGAATACTGACCTTCTCATTCTAAACATGTCGTAGCAACTTTCTGGATCACTTAGCTGCCTTTGAACCCACTGAAAACCTGTCTCCTTTGGCACTTTCCTTGGCTTCTTTGCAGATGAAGGTATCCCACAATCAACCATTGCATAAGCTGCAATTGCAGCAGCTTCATACATCCAACCACTTGATTCACTTGAATTACTTGCTATCCCAGTTTCATTAGAGTCGCTTGAAGTGAATGCCATCTGTATAAATGAGCAGCACCTTAGCACTAGAAAATATTTAATAATAACACACAGATTTCAGAACTGATTACAACCATACAAGATATTTCATATCAGCCATAAATTATTGATATCAGGTTCAACATTCAAAACCAAGTTCATCATGCAACAAGATAAAATCAAAATACAATACTAATGGTACAATGCAAAGCTAGTATTGTCTAGCGTGTCTTCCTCTCCTCCCAAGTTCTCTTCAGCCATGCAAGCTTCCCAGCTGGGGTCTTAAGAGTGGAAAACACATCACGGTACTCCTTGATGAGGAGTTGTGTGGCATAGAAATGTTCATCACTTCCTTCACATGCTCCAGCCTCAATAACTGATTCCAACATTTCTGCTATCTCTTGTCTAACATAATCATTAGGAGATGAAGTTGCGGAAGTCTTGCTTGAACTAGCTTTTTCCACAAATGAATCCACAAACCGTTTGAACTGCAAATCTCTAAAATTCTTCTTTGTTTTCTTCATTGGGGATTTGTGAGCAGCACCTCTTTTCTTAGCATTTGCTCCTGGTGGGGAAAATGGAAGCACCTCCTCAACCTCATCGTCAGTACCATCTGATCTCTCATTTGCTCCTGATGTTCCCTCCTTTGCTCCTGCTGTTCCTTCCTTTGCTCCTGGAATAGCAGCATATACATTGGTGCAAGACGCACCACTAAACATTATTTCAAGATCTTCTTCATTCTCCAATGGAGCAAGTCTAAATTTTTTGCATGCGGGCATGGCCTGAAACACAATTAGTTCTAATAGTTAAAATCAAGCCATGGAAATATAATATAACAGAACCTAGCACAACATTGCATACCTCTATTTTTTCTTTCCACCATTCAGCATCAGCTGCAATAGAACCAGTCCTTGGATCTCTCCCTAAACCAGATGCGGCCAGGAGTAGTGTCTTCCATGTTGTATAGTCATTTTTCAGTGCATCCCAACGATTTTTCATTTGAGAACGGTTGTAATTTCTACCAGTCCGTTCATTAAACTGGGCAATAAGATTGGCATACCCTTTGTTGTTCAAACAACCTTGTGGTCTATTATTTGCCAACACTTGTTCCACACATATCTCATTAAAAATTTTAGCAGCAGTTGGATCCCATTGTGCATTTGGTTTCCTGCTCTTTGATGTGTTCTCCATCTATGCAAGTGACTAAATTACAGCTACTCTAATTGTTTAAATTAGCACAAAATAGATCACAGAAACTAGTTGCGTTGCCTTACCTTACTGGTGTCGATCTTGAAGAAGTGGCAGCAGGGGCGGGGCGGGGCGGTCCTGGCCTACCTTCAAAGAAAGGTACAATAATTTCTGCAACTCAGTACCTGCAAAACATCGAATGGTGAGATCTTTGCTCAGCAATGATGTCCCTAGAACAATACTAGGGTTTTTTAAGCCTCGAACTTAGATGTACATGCATAAAATCCTTGGAATAGCAGGCATCACAAGCCAAAGCCTACAAAAGATGAGAAAGCAGAAGTGCTCTTCTTGGGACAATTGTATGGATCGAATTTGCTTTCCTTTTGTATAAACTATATTTACCAGAGTTTGCCATTCAGCTTCTGAATAATCTGCATGCACATTTCCTTGCCACTTTTTTTTTATGAGTGCAGTAGCACGACAGTTGTTGTGCTTGGAGCTATATTTGGCATCACCAATACCTTTCGACCATTCTCAGATGATATCTTTCGTTACAGTAAGAATTTGATGTTCTTTCATGTTCTTGCTTATGCATGTCTCACATTTGTTTCTTTCCCAATATTAGCTTGCTAAATTATAGAATGCTTTCTTGATATTTTAATGGACAAAGATGGAATGACCTAATACCTAGTTCAGTTTGTTCTTAAGCACTGGACAATGGTCTTGTGATGCAATTGAATCCTTTAATTTTCAGAATTTGAGGAACCATTTAAGTTGCAAAATGGTTGGCTTTTGTGGGCTGGAATCGGCATCCTTGTTGCAATAATTTCTATTGCTTTAGCTGGAGCTGCAATGACATTTCTGAATGGTGAAACGCCACAGAGAGAGGTATGTATGCTTCCATAACTATCTATTATCCATCTTATTGATTAGTTTGAATGTTCGCAATGTCCTTACTAATGTAACTGAAAAAAATGCTTATCAGTTGAAGTGCAATGATAATCAGATTCTTTCAAATCTGTAACCCTAGTGCATTATTTGCACTATCATGTTTAGTATGAATTATATTTGCGAATTAACTTTCATGGATTAAATCTCACGTCCGTTGTTTCCCCTCATTTAAATTTCATGCGTAGAGGGGAGGGAGTTCACCTGGAGGCCGGAGGAGCGGAGGGCGGCGGAGGCCGCAGCGGGGCGGCGCGGGCCCGGGGCGGCGCGGCGGAGGCCGCGGCGGGGCGGGGCGGCGCGGGCCCGGGGCGGGGCGGCGGAGGCCGCGGCGGGGCGGGGCGGCGCGGGCCCGGGGCGGGGCGGCGGAGGCCGCGGCGGGGCGGGGCGGCGCGGGCCCGGGGCGGCGCGGGCCCGGGGCGGCGCGGCGGAGGCCGCGGCGGGGCGGGGCGGCGCGGGCCCGGGGCGGCGCGGCGGAGGCCGCGACGGGGCGGGGCGGCGCGGCCGCGGCCCTGGCCGGCGCGGCGCGGCCGCGGGCGAGGCGGCCTTGGTGGAGCAGGGGGCGGGGAGAGCAGAGAGGGGGGCGCAGGAGGGAGGAACGGGATGAGAGAGGGGCGCAGCGCCGTGGGGAGTCGGGAGAGCGGCGCTGAGACCGCATAAGCGGTGGGAAGCGGGTTCGCGTCAGCTTTTTCTCTACGCTGTTTTTACAAAGGGCAGAGCAGCGCTGGTTTGGGAAGCGCGGAACGAAGCGTACCGTTTGGCTGTCTACGCGCTTAGAGATGATGAAACGCTGGTTGAGAAGCTGCGCCAAACACCCACTATAAAGATATGGAGATCTTTATCTTTTGCTCCGCCTGGAGCCTTCTTGACCGGAGTCGTGCGCACAGCCAGGGCATGGCTGTGTGCAGTCTTGTCTTGACAGGTGAGGGTACGGCGCACTGTAGCAGCGCACGCCTCGTCTCTTTGTTGCAGGCGGCGCCCTGTAGCAAGCCATCATGACCCACGCGCGTGGCGCGGTGATGGGACAACACGCTGCTGCCTATGCGCAGGGCACAGTGACGTGCCGCCTGTGCACAGAGCACAGTGACTTGCCACCTTTATGTCAGGCGGGCTTACAGTGGTGTTAGGGGCAGGCACGCCTTTGACCTGTGCGCCCACAGACCACCTACCCGCATTTAATGTGGTAGTTGGGCTGTGGCACCCGTGAGGGGCCCCCTGCCACGGGCACGTGGCAGGGCCATTCTGCGGCCACCGAGGGGACATGTGGCGGCCCCGGACCCCTTCCCGGGGGAAAGGGGGTCCTGGCCCTTGAGGCCGGCAGGTGCGACCCCGGACCTCCCTGGGGATCCGGGTCAGCAGAGGACGGGCCTCCACACAGCGGTCCCGGACCACCCAGGGTGTCCGGGCCCGCGGCTGGTTGGAGCGATCTGGACCGTGAGGGTCCGGTCGGTGGAGATCCGGACCGCGGGGGTCCGGCCCGTGGAGGTCCGGACCGTGGGGTCCGACACCCACACGTTGCGGCCCCGGACCTCCCTGGGGGTCCGGGTCCGTGGAGAGCCATCTGGGAGCGTCCCTGCCCTTGTGGGCACACGGGGGTCCCGGACCTGTAGGAGCTCTGGGGGGTCCGGAGACCAAGATCCCAGCAGACAGGTCCGGCCGTGCACCATGTTGAGGGCCTGGACACCCTAACAGGAGGTACCCCTGTCCAGATGTACCAACACACGCCGATTGTGGCAGAACCAACCTGAATTATACCGGCTCAAGTACGCGAGTCCACTCCAGAGGGCTCCAACGTGCTTCAAACGGTATAATCCCTTGGCCTGTCGGGTAACGTCCCGATAAACCACCGATACACAGGATCCAATAAGGTTACCTCACACGAAGGTGAGTCCAGAGATACAATCACCATCACATTTTACATCATAGAGAATTACATTATAAGAATTTCCAAAAGAAGTATGAAGTTTCAAATCTAGAGAAAAGATTACAAACCATTAAAGCTATGGTTTTGGCAGCGGAAAACATACGCGACGATTACAACACGTCGTTAAGACGGATGTCATGCTAAGCCCAGGCACGACATCACTCGGTATCACCAATGTTGGTCGGGGACGGATTCTATTCCACGGGCCAATCATCTGGAAGAGCACAGGGCCAAGGCCAGGGAAGAGTAGGGTCTTCAAAAACTTAACCTGAAAAACATAAAACTAGCAAGGCTGAGTATACTAATACTCAGCAAGGCTTACCCGGGATTGGGTATACTTTAGCCCATAACTAGACTTATGAAGGCATTGTAAAGGCTCCGGGTTTATTTTAGCGGAAAAGCAACTAAGAGTATAATTTACTTTCAAGTTTTAGCTTTCAGATTCTAGTTTGATTAGCCATTCTAGGTTAGCACCTATACTAAACAAGCATGATAGATATTATCATCCGTCAAGATTATCTCATCATCAATTACACTTTTTACTCAATGTGGCAGAAGGGATAAGCAGTCTCAATCCTCGTGAGAGGCGGACGATTCGAATCGAATTTAACCTTGCAAGGTAAACCTAACACACACGCTTGGAAGATCCAACGATCGTTCCGAAGCAACCGTTTGCCTTTCATTCCGGGTCGTGGATCAGGTCCACCACAAGCGACTGCAGGACCGTACGCACACCCAATATGTACAGGACATACGTCTGTAGCGCGACTACAAAACCCGTATTCCTGTCTGCCTTGCAGAACGTACTCCCGCACGTCGGTGCGTGTACACATAATATAAAATCGAGTGGTGGGAGGTATGTCCACTTGCCGGGCCGATTGGTTACTAGGCTTACCGCTTACCATATTTCGCGGCATGTGGCTAGTACTTTCAAAAACTTAGCCACCACTACCACACATTTCGACCTTAAAGCTTTGATCAAAACAGACAGGGTAAACCTCAGGTCATGATACAACACATGACCCTGTCCGTCATCCTTATAGTGGTTGCAGAAATGTAAACATGCAACTCCTATATCGCGCGAGTGACAGGAAATCACCCGACTTCTACCGGTCCTATTAGCGAAGCATCTAACCGATAAGGACTCGGAAGCATTACATTGGATTCTTAGGATTCATGCATCTAGGGTTTCACTTCAACTCCTAGACTTAATGCAAGATATAATATAGATAAGCATAGATTGCAGTGTAAATAAAGTAATGGGATATGTCCGGGGCTTGCCTTTACTGGTGGGACTGAAGTCAGAAATGTTAATATCTTCCGAACTTTGGTTCGGGGCTTCCGATATTCCCTTGGTGACATTCCTTTGGTCTTCAGGAACATCTTCCGTAGACTCCGGGGAGATCTCGCAGGTACCGTTGCCGAACGTAGTCGTATCTACATGCAATGCAACATTTCATTCAAAGTGTGCACATAACACTACTTTACTTCCCAATACAATTGCAATTTAGCATTCATATAACACACTATTCACCTAACACGCAAAAAGATCTGAAACTAAACTTAGATAGAGCTTTAAGAGGACATCTAATTATGATCGGCTACTTGCTGAAGATTGCAACAGAGCCGATTGGAAACAATGAGGGTTTAGCCGATGGAAAGGTGTATTGGGTTCCTAGATGATCGATGAAAGCATCGATTACTTTGGCAGAGGAATGATTCCTAAAGTAGTTGTCTTAACTAAGATGTGCTTAAGTGTTATTCTAGGTAACTAAGTGTGGTTGTATCGACTCGATTACGTCAGCACAACAATTGAGTGACGTATAGCCGATAGGAGTGTGATTGAGGGTACATGACCGATAGATATAGATAGCCGATCTCTCAGTCGATAAATCGACTGATAGAAGTGTGTGGATAAAGATGGGAAAACTAAGGATTGATCGGCCATAACTGATATGGAGAGCAACTAAAATCGGCCTGGGTCGGTCGATGGCAGGAATCCCTAAGATTGTGGGTGCATCTTAGATATATCGACTATGTGCAGCCGATGTAGAACAGAACGAAAGAATTGTATCGGCAATAGCCGATACTAGAAAGGTAACAATCGTATCAGCTAACCAGCCGATGGTAGAAGTATCGACTGACAGCTGTTACACAGAAGTATTCTAAACTCAAAGGAAACGGATGTTTAGCGGTTGGGTTGATAACCTGACACTGAAGCATAGCTGTCGAGACGTATTAGCTAAGCAGCAGATACACATGGACTAACAGGAATCCTTATACGAAAAAGGGTCTTAAGAAGGTTGCAATCAAGACGAGAACAATGTCTTGATGGCAGGCATATGAGCGTTTGTGTGATGTATTAACTAATTACCACACTTTTCCACTTGAAACATACATCCTATGATTTATCTTTCAGCTAAAACACATGCATACAATATAAAGCACAACAAAACATTCATTCCTTAACATTTGACCTAAACCACACATCAAAGACTTTCACTCAAGATCACAACATAAAACTTACAGGTTTTGACTTAGGGTTTCAAACGGAACTGATTTTACATTTTTATGAACTTCCTATGAAAATCTATGAAATGTAGAAGTTCATCGATTTGAAATACAGAAAGCTTTGGAAATTTTACAAAGAACACCCTAGAACTTTCTAAAACATAGCAATCAAGTCCCTGGTTCGGGAAAACAGATAACAGGATGTTAACGATGATATCCCGGCAAAGGAGTCGCCGGCATTAAGAAGTTTCAGTGAATCAGGGCAAACCTTGGGGTAGCTTTAGTTATGAAAGAGAACACGCGGAAAGTGAATTCCGCGGTGAAAAGAATTGGCGACGAGAAGAGCTCGATGGTGACGAAGAGTAGAAGTTGCTGGATGTTGTGGATCATGGGACGAGATGATGGAGCCGAATGGGTTCGCTATATTGACTTCTCCGCGAACCCTAGGGTCTTCCTGTTTACGGGTTGAACTTCCTCTTCCCACGCACATGCGATGCCAAAGCCTGGCCGACCGAACACCTCTGCTTGCACAAGAAGAAATCCTCCTTGACCGGACTGCACCGCATCTCCTCTGAGCTCGTCACGCCCGACCACTGTCTTCGCTTCGTGGCTTCTCTTTCTGATTCGCCACGCCATACTCATACTTCCATCTTCGCGAGGACCGTGGTCTACTTGCATTAGGGCCGTGCCTCCCGTTGCCCTCTCCTTGACGGCCTCCGATCAATGCATTGCACATCACCGCAGTGGCATCACTTCTCCTGCGGCCAACATTTCGTCGAACACCTTAACTGTATCTTCGATACGGCCACTCTTGCACCATCAGAGATCACCGGGGCGTAGTTAGGGTCGATGCCATCACGTTCTCGCATCTCGCGCAGAAGCCTTCCATCGCAACTCCTTCTGCGTGTGCCGTTGCTCGGCACGTCGCACTCCATCACTATTTGCTCGTGTCCGTGGGTTCATTCTGCTCCGGCCACTCAACACCTGCCCATACCGCCAACTCCCACACGCCACCACGCGCATGCTTGCGCCACTCGCTCGGCATCGCCCACGAACCACTCCTGTGCCGCTGCTGCGCACACCTGCTGCCTCACCCGCGCACCTGGGCCACTTCGCGCGTCACTGCTCACTCCGGGTTGCTCGCCTCCACCCGGGTCTCGCATCTGCTGCGCTCGCACGCATCCTGCACGCCATTGCTCGTTCGGGGTCGCTCGCATCCAGCATATCCGTGCCGCCACGTTGCGAGCCTCGCCCCAGCGCCGCTTGGTTCGCGTGCCGCTCACGCGTTTGCTCCACGCCTTCCACCCGTCCGCGCAGCGCTCTCACCAACCGCAGCGAGCCCCTGTGCCGCCAGTCCTTTGCCATTCTCCTCCGTCCAAGCCCGGCGCCGTTGCCTGGCTCTGCTGGCGCCCGCGTGCTGTCACCTGCGCTCGGCCCACTCTAGCCGAGCTGCCCCCGTGCGCTGCGCTTGCTCTTGCTGCGCCACCAGCCCGCTCGGGCTCGCCTCCCTGCGGCCCGCACCGCGCCAGTTCGCTTGGGCCCGCCGTCGCCTGGCCTGCGCGCCGCCACCGCTCACGCTCCAGCTCCCGCCGCACGGGCCCCTGCGCGCGCGCCCGCGAGCCGAGCCAGCGCCGCTCCCTGGCTCCCGCGCTAGCGCCCGCTGCTCTGGCGCCTGCGCCGCGCCCCGCGAGCCAGCGCCGGCCAAGCCGTGCCTCCAGCCCCCGCGTCGCGCGCGCTCCGCGTCCACCTGCAGCCGCGCCGAACCGCCGCAGCCGCCCGCCGCGCCTGTGCCGGGCCCGCAGAGCCGCTCGCCGCCGGCCTGCTCCCGCGGCCCGAGCCGCTGCGCTCCGCGCGTTCGCCCGGCCCGCCCCTAGCCGCGCGCCCGTGTGGGGCCGCCGCCGCCCCAGGCGCCTGCTGCCGCCAGCGCTTGGCTGCCGTGTGCCATCTGCTAGGGCCGGCGGGAGAGAGAGAAAATGGTGGAGATAAGGATGGGAAATGGAACTGTGCTGCCGGTTGGGGAAAAAGAAGAAGGTAGGCGCCAGGATAAGGTAGAAAAGAGAAGAAAGACAGTTAGATTTCCTCAAGGGCTTGTACGTAAAATCAGAGAACTGCAGGGACCTGTTTGTAAAGTAAAATTTTCCGTTGATTTAAAACCCAAATGAAGAAATGCCCAAAACGAAAGTTGGAGAGTTTTTCAAACTCTACAACATTGCTTTAGGGCTCAAGTTCAAAAACTCAAAACTTATATTTTTACACGTGAATCTTTGAACAAAAGTCGGATTTGAATTACTTTTGTCCCATAGAGCGTAACTTTATAAAATTCAGGACCTAAATGCAAGCATTTATGACACGTCATGATGACGGAATAGACTCGTCATTATGATTGGATAGACATGTCATGATGACTTGCACTTTTACACTTTAGCCCTGAGTAACCGTGAAAATTACTTTTATAAATCAAACATTTGCATAAAAAGACTTGTACTTTTATAAAATCACATAAACACCCTTACTGTTACCATTTTACCCCAAACTTTTTACACACTTCACCACACACATTTCAAATTAAAATTTTGAATAAATATATATTTTTACCAGACTTAAGGTAAGAAAAACATATTTCACTTATTTTGAACTTACCCTAATCCAAATACATTTTGCAAAAACAACCCTGGGTTTCCTGTAATTACAAAAATACCCTTTTTACTTGCATTTTAAATTTTCAAAAGCTTCACATAAACACACCTAAACTTTATACAAACAAACACATATTTCACACTAACAAAATATATCTAGCATTACAAATACACGAACTGTCACACCGATGAACGGGATGAAGCAGCGTACGCGGAGGCGCAGCAGGAAGGTTGAGGCGAGTTGTGCGTTGCAGATTCGTATCTGGTCTTTTTTTCTGTGCCGGTACCCGCGTGTATTTATAGGGGAAACCGCTAGGGTTTTGGCGTCCCAAAATCTAGTCGGTTACGAGTTTCTAAAATACCGCGCGTGATATCCATAACAGATTCGATGTGGCAAAAGGGAAATCGCCCGGAACCAATTGACCCTTATAGGTCCGGGGCCTCCAAGTGCCCACAAGGGCAGGTGCGCTCACGGATGGCGCTTCACGGACCCGGACCCCCAGGGTGGTCCGGGGGCGCCACGTGTGGAGGCCGGACCTCCCGCGGATGGCGCTCCACGGACCCGGACCCCCAGGGTGGTCCGGGGCCGCCACGTGTGGAGGCCGGACCTCCCTCGGAAGGCGCTCCCCGAACCCGGACCCCAGGGTGGTCCGGGGGCGCCACGTGTGGAGGCCGGACCTCCCTCGGAAGGCGCTCCACGGACCCGGACCCCCAGGGTGGTCCGGGGGCGCCACGTGTGGAGGCCGGACCTCCACCTCCACTAGCAAGGTGGGACTATCTTGTTGCCATACATCTTTGCACTAATGGGCTTTTGAGATTTTTATAAGAATTATTTGGATTTCCATGGGCTGGGTCTAGATATTCCAACAATCCCCCACCAGATCTCAAAGTCTCATTCTCATTTTTCCTCAACCCACTGTTATTTGATATACCAGTGTTTCAATGAAGACTGTTAAGTTGAACTTCCATCTATAACAGCAAGCTACACTCATTCACAACTTGAACAATGGAGTAAGCCTTGAATTGCAAGTTTTGTGCAAATAAGCTTCACTCACAGTCAAACTGATACTTGACCTCCAATAGGCTACTTCGCGGTTGGAGCATATAGGTCGTACTCCCTGGTCTCTTCATGAGCTTAATAGAGATCACCCGAGTCTCACAGACTGCGACCGTCCAACAGTCGGGCTCATATAGGTGTATTCTTTCAAGAACGTTCTGCAGGATAACGTCTTTGCTAATTAAAGCCAACAGAATACATTAAGGCCAATGCTAACCTGCCGTGCAGCAAACAAGAGTATTGCATCCTTCTCGAGTGAGTTAAAAGGTTACTCTCATGCTAACCTCTAGCTTGTTCTTCCCAGATCCTAATTCACGGGATCTCCGATCACATAGGTTGGGTTACCACTAGGGAATAGCTTATACAGGTCTCAAACCCATCTCCTTGGATGCATTGTCTATCATATTTCATGACAGCCCTTTGGTAAACGGATCAGCCAGATTTTTCTTAGTGTGGACATAACCCACAGTGATAACTCCGGGGTTTCTTATTTTTCTGACTGATTTTAACTGCCTCTTGATATGTCTTGAAGACTTCATATTGTCCTTTGAACTGTCTACCTTGATAATCACCGTTTGATTGTCACAGTTCATGCCGGCAATGGTTTCTCGACAATAGGTAAGTCCATCAAGAGCTCACGAAGCCAATCGGCTTCCATTGTAGCTGTATCTAGTGCAGTGAGTTCTACCTTCATAGTAGACCTCATCAGGATCGTCTGTTTGCATGATCTCCATGAAACAGCAGCACCGCCAAGAGTGAAAACGTATCCACTAGTGGCATACAGCTCATCTAGATCCGATATCCAATTAGCATCACAGTATTCTTCTAGCATTGTAGGAAAGCTGGAATAGTGAATCCCGTATTCCATAGTACCCACCAAGTAGTGCAGTACGCGCTCAAGCGCGCGCCAATGATCATCTCCGGGATTACTAGTAAACCGGCTCAACTTGCTAACAGCAAAAGAGATGTCAGGCCTCGTTGCACTCGCAAGATACATGAGTGAGCCAATAATCTGTGAATATCTCAATTGGTCTCTACCAATTCTTTTGTTCTTTCGAAGGATCAAGCTCGGATCATAGGGAGTTGGAGTAGATTTGCTATCCTTATAGCCAAATCGATTCAACATTTTCTCCACATAATGGGATTGCGAGAGTGTAATCCCATTCTCTCCCTTGATCAGCTTGATGTTAAGAATAACATCAGCCTCACCAAGATCTTTCATATCAAAGTTTTGACACAAAAATGTCTTGACCTATTTGATTACATCAAGACTAGTGCCAAAGATCAGTATGTCATCGACATACAAACACAGTATAACTCCTTGACCCCCACCATAGTGGTAATACACACATCGATCAGCCTCATTGACACTAAAGCCTGCTGATATGAGTGTCGAGTCGAATTTCTCATGCCACTGCTTTGGTGCTTGCTTCAGGCCATACAAAGATTTATACAACTTGCACACCTTGTCCTCATGACCCTCTGCTACAAATCCATGAGACTGTGTCATGTAGATTTCCTCTTCCAGCTCTCCGTTGAGGAAAGCTGTCTTAACATCC
This sequence comes from Panicum hallii, assembly GCF_002211085.1. Lineage (NCBI taxonomy): Eukaryota > Viridiplantae > Streptophyta > Magnoliopsida > Poales > Poaceae > Panicum > Panicum hallii. Next base: position 26,779,486 of record NC_038042.1, read on the forward strand.
ATCTGATGGATGAGAAGACCATGTGAGGCAGCCAGGGAGAGTAGAACATGAATAGTGGTCAATCTCGCAACAGGTGAGTAAGTATCAAAGAAATCTTCACCTTCTTTCTGGGTGTAACCCTTAGCCACAAGTCGAGCCTTGTACTTGTCAATCGTACCATCAGGCTTAAGCTTCTTCTTGAACACCCACTTGCAACCCACAGGTTTGCAACCATACGGTCTTTCGACCAGCTCCTAAGTTCCATTGGAGAGAATGGAGTCCATCTCGCTACGGACAGCTTCTTTCCAATCATCCGCATTAGGAGATGAGAATGCCTTAGTGATTGTTTTGGGAGAATCATCTATAAGATAAACAGTGAACTCATCACCAAAAGACTTTGCAGTTCTTTGTCTCTTGCTCCTCCTAGGAGCATCTCTGTGAATCTCCTCATGATTTGATTCAGGTGTGTGTTCATCATGGTGAGACATTTCAACAGATTCAGGAGTTGTATTTACTGTAACATGCGAGTCTTTCATAGGAAAAATATTCTCAAAGAAAGTAGCAACACGAGACTCAAGCAGTGAGTTTACATGCATATCAGGCACCTCCGATTTAACTACTAGAAATCTATAAGCAATGCTATGATGTGCATAACCCAAAAGGATACAATCCACAGTCTTAGGTCCCAATTTGCGATTCTTGTTGATTGGCACATTCACCTTGGCCAAACAGCCCCATGTGCGCAAGTAAGAGAGCGAAGGTCTTCTTCCAATCCATTCCTCGTAGGGAGTCTTTTCCTTATTCTTCATGGGAACTCTATTCAGGACATGACATGCAGTCAATACAGCCTCCCCCCACCATACCTTAGATAATCCAGCGGTGTCTAACATGGCGTTAACCAAGTCAGACAACGTGCGATTCTTCCTTTCGGCAACCCCGTTTGATTCGGGTGAATAGGGAGGCGTCCTCTCATGAATAATACCATGTTCCGCACAGAATAAGTCAAAGTCGTTAGAGAAATATTCGCCTCCTCGATCAGACCTAAGTCGTTTGATCGTTTTCTCAAGTTGGGTTTCTACTTCAGCCTTATAGATTTTAAAGCAGTTAAGAGCCTCATCTTTCGTTTTCAACAAGTACACATAGCAAAATCTAGTTGCATCGTCAATCAAGGTCATGAAATATCTTTTTTCACCTTTTGTTAACACGCCATTCATCTCACAGATATCTGAATGGACGAGTTCCAGAGGTGCCAAATGTCTCTCCTCTGCCATCTTGTGAGGTTTTCGAGGTTGCTTAGATTGCACACAACTATGGAACTTAGAACCTTTAACAATGGAAAAATTCGGAATTAAACTCATGGTGGAAAGTCGAGACATAGAGCCAAAATTTAGATGACATAAACGCGAGTGCCAAACAGATGCATCGCTCTCATTTATACCATCAGAAATTAAGTTCACAGACTTATTGCAATAATCTAAAACGGAAAAGCGGAACAAGCCTCCACACTCATAGCCTTTACCGATAAATTGTCCACACTTAGACACGACAAATCTATTGGACTCAATCACTACTTTAAAACCATTCCTACACAAAAGGGAGCCACTAACTAGATTCTTGCCGATAGTAGGGACATGCTGCACGTTCTTCAGCTGCACGATCTTTCCCGAAGAGAGCTTCAGATCGACCGTGCCAACACCACGAACAAAAGCATGCGACCCATTACCCATCATCACGGTAGAATCCCGAGCGGTCTGGTAAGAAGAAAACAGGGTAGCATCAGAACACACATGAACATTTGCACCGGTATCAAGCCACCAACTGGTAGATTGAAACACTGAAAAAACCGAAGGTAAAGAATTATACCCACTGGTTTCTGCTCCAGCCATGGTGACCGTGTTCACAGTCTTATGCTCAGATGAAGGCTTACTTCCTTTGCGGTGTGGGCACTTCTTTGCCCAATAATCAGTAGATCCACACACAAAGCAGCCTTGATCTTCCTTTAACTTCTTCTTCTTGAAAGTAGTGTTAGGCTGCGGCTTGGTCTTCTTTCCCTTGCCCTTGCCTTTGCCGTTAGACTTCTGTACCATGTTGGCACTAGTCTGGCCCTCAGCAGCCCTAGATCGCCCATCCTTTGCCCGAGCTTTCTCCTCAACATCAAGGGATGCTATCAGATCAGATACTGATATCTCCATCCTCTTGTGTTTGAGAGTAGTGGCGAAATTCCTCCATGAATGAGGCAATTTGGCAATGATGCCACCAGCCACAAACTTGTCGGGTAGGTTGATCTTGAGGTGCTCAAGCTCCTTGGCCATGCACTGTATCTCATGAGCCTGCTCAACTACAGATTTCCCATCGGTCATCTTGTAGTCATGGTATTGCTCCATGATGTATAGCTCAGCGCCAGCATCTGTGCCGCCATAGTCGGCTTCCAGGGCGTCCCACAACTTTTTAGCATCTGTGTGATGGAGGTACACATCCTATAGACGTTCTACAAGTGTACCGATCACAGCGCCCACAAAAAGTGTGTTGGCATCAGTAAAGGCCTTTTCCTGCTCAGGAGTAAGAACCCCCTCAGGTTTGCCCTTGGATGCCCACAGCACGTTCATGGCAGAGAGCCACAGAATTATTTTCGTTTTCCATCTCTTGAAGTGCTCGCAAAGAACTTCTCGGGCCTCAGAGCATCAACAAATCCAGCCATGAAACTGAAGATCCTACAATAAGGTTTTTGGATTGTTGGAAAAAATAGGAATTTCAGTTTTATATTAATCCGAGAATAAATCATAACCATGACAAAAAAGGCGTACTGAAAACAAATGGATCTAAACATGCTCATCATGTTTAAGATAAAACATTGCAGCAGCAAGATCAGATCAACACTAACCAGATCATACTAGGTATGAAAGACATAGTTAGGGATAGAAGACCATACGTTTCCGGTATAACCGGGTACAGAAGATGACGGCGACGATCAGCACTTCCGCGCGCTTGACGACGATGAGTCGCGCCCCACTGACGAGGAGGTAGACGAGCCGTGGTGACGAGGAAGTAGACGACGACGATGTGGAAGCGATCGAGCAGTCGCGCAGAGCGCTTCCCAAAAACCTTATTCGCCCTCTCCCGGTGCAGGATCGCTGAAGATGAGGTTCCGGAGACCTGCTCTCCTGATCGCCGGTGCACGCCGATGAACGGGATGAAGCAGCGTACGCGGAGGCGCAGCAGGAAGGTTGAGGCGAGTTGTGCGTTGCAGATTCGTATCTGGTCTTTTTTTCTGTGCCAGTACCCGCGTGTATTTATAGGGGAAACCGTTAGGGTTTTGGCGTCCCAAAACCTAGTCGGTTACGAGTTTCTAAAATACCGCGCGTGATATCCGTAACAGATTCGATGTGGCAAAAGGGAAATCGCCCGTAACCAATTGACCCTTATAGGTCCGGGGCCTCCAAGTGCCCACAAGGGCAGGTGCGCTCACGGATGGCGCTTCACGGACCTGGACCCCCAGGGTGGTCCGGGGGCGCCACGTGTGGAGGCCGGACCTCCCTCGGAAGGCGCTCCACGGACCCGGACCCCAGGGTGGTTTGGGGGCGCCACGTGTGGAGGCCGGACCTCCCTGGGAAGGCGCTCCACGGACCCGGACCCCCAGGGTGGTCCGGGGGCGCCACGTGTGGAGGCCGGACCTCCACCTCCACTAGCAAGGTAGGACTATCTTGTTGCCATACATCTTTGCACTAATGGGCCTTTGAGATTTTTATAAGAATTATTTGGATTTCCATGGGCTGGGCCTAGATATTCCAACATTTCCATCCGTGGAGCCCACGCGCCTGCCGTCCTCACCGCTCGCCGCGCTTCCCCGGGGGCTGGTGTAGTCCTACCGTGCCCCTCGCATGAGCTCGCCGCCATCGAGACCGCCGGCTTGCTCAGCGGGCCAGCTTGCTTTTGTGTCCCTTTTTTTTTCTCTTCGGAAAGACCGTCAATGGAGAAGCTTATCTTGCAGCCAGCGGGGAGGAGATTTAGGATGTCACAAGCTTGATTTGCAGATTGCTAACTTTAAATTAGTTGTTGGTGAGTTCGATTTGGATGCCAACGAGGCTGATTTGGGTGGGGAGAAGTTAGATTCAGTATGGGAAACTTCGATTTCATGCTCCTTCCGTACATCCCCCGCACTCGAGGACGCCGGCCTCAGCCTCAAGCTCCTCCCGTGGCTTAGGATGGGAAGAGAGAAGCAGATGGGAGAGAAAACGAAGAAGATTTGTTGAAAGTTACTGTGGGGTCCATGTATAGAAATCATGTGCTGTGTGATGCGGTTTCTAGATGAAGTTTTTTACTTAGCTGGCTGCTATAGAAACTAGTTTGTAGTTTCAGCGTTGGGACTGCCCTGACGGAGCAAGGCGCACGAACTTTTGTGGAGCTTAGAAAGGAAGTTTACAATGATGATATCGCACTTCGAACTACAGCGCAAAATTACATGACCGGTCCAATGAATGATAGGAGCCATTTGCATAAGGCAAATAAAATATGACAAACAATTCGAATCAATTGTTTAAGCATTTGGCGATCTTAATTTAAAGCTTAAATGGTAGGAGGAAGTAGCATATTAACAATATTTTATACTCCCCCTTCCAAATTAAAAGTTATTTTTTTTGTAGATATATAATTTTTTATCTATTTAGATATAGCATATATCTGGATGCATAGCAACATTTATTTATATAGAAAGGCTAAAATAATTTATAATTGGAAATGGAGGGAATCGTTATAAATTATGAACGTACCATTTGTTAAAGTACTCCGTCCCATCACTAGAGCGTTATTTTACATATGGATATTGAATTGATAATATGCTTTGTTGACCACTACTCCTTCTATTTTTATTTACATGTTGCATTAGATTTGTTCTAAGTCAAAATTGACCAACTTTAATTAAATTTATAAAAAAATAATATTTACAATATCAAATTTATTTTATTAAACCCATCATGAAATATATGTTGACAGTACATATATTGGGTCAGGGGCGGAGCTACAGTCAAGCGTTGTTGTCAGCTGACAATGACGACTCAACGGTAACCTTATATATTATATACCCTGTATGTTGATTAGCTAATTTGGCGGTGAAAAATAAATCTGACCACAGCAGCCCAGCGGCCAAGTGCCGACCTGCCATTCAGGTAGCTCATAAATCCTGCAGCCTAGGGTGCCGAAGTACAAGAGCAACGTGAGGTCTGAGGCTAGGTAGTAGGCACCCCTATAGCCCAAATTCTCTACGGCATTTTTTTTTCTTTTTGTAAGGTCATGATGTGGGGAATAGGTATTTGAATTTTGATACTACGATTTTGTTATTCCTAGACGGTTTAATTTCTAGAGCCTGATTTTTTTTTGCATTTTTATAAGCTACTAGTGTTGTGAAGTTAGAAACATGTGCACACAGGAGCCTTCTTAGCTTCTACGATGTAATCTTCTTGCTTGGTAGCAAATGCAAAATTTTTGATAACTCATAATAATGGACTATTGTTCACTAATTTAATAGATAACCAAAGCACGTTAGAATGATTATTGAAAAAAATTATCACCAACCGGTAATAGCGAGGTATTCTACAGTTGTATTAACATCGGTAACAATATTTTCTAGCTTCACCCTTGTATTGGGTAGTATAGTTGTCGCTATATTTTTTTATAGATTTGGTCAAAATTAGCTAAGTTTGACTTAGGACAAACCTAGTATGACATGCAAATAAAAAGGAGTGAGTAGTTATGAGTATAAAATTGAGGAACCTATGTTGAATTTACTCCCTACTTTTTTATGTGTCATTTGTATTTAGTTTTAGTGTCGTATTTGGTTTTTCTTTGCAAAATATTAGAAAATAATGTTGCACTTGTCTTGCCTTTGTAACGCTCCGGTGGAAGAAAGAATAACCCCCTAGGCGTTTTTAAGGGTGGTTTTGATGATGTGGTGCCTTACATGGGCGCTGACATGACAGTGATTTAATGAATGACATGTGGGTCATCCACATCAAACAAAAAGATAGTATTGCCATAAAAATCGGACGGCGAATCTTGCGGAGCACGATATGCTAAGGTCTGGGAGCTCTACTTATCTCCAGTGTAGGTCCTGCAAGTCACGTTCGGGGCGTGCTAGTCAATTTGATATGCAATTGACAAGGGAAAAGAAATTGTGCTATTTGTAGTACTTCTTATTTTTCAACTCATCAGCCGATGGAATATTATGATTCGGGGAAAGCTGAATCTACTTCTCTCTTAGCAGGAAATCAAATATCTGATCGGCTTTATTAACGTTAAAATTGTACTTTTCCATACTAGCCTTGACCCATGGACAAGACACCGCCTTTTTGTTCCTGGTCCATTTAGCCAAACCGACTTCATTGTCCTCTTTAGAATCTGACTCCAGAGAGCCCACGCAAGAAACCTTCTTCTGGTATCGGCCACCCCTGGAGTCTTGATAATGGCTTTCATGAGCCGATACCCTCTGGATGAAGTATCCGAGGCTTTCGAATTCCTGGGCAGAGTATCTGTCCTTGATAGCTGGCAGCAACCCCTGAAAACCTAGCTCTTCCAGCTGCCCATCGGTCAAGTTCAAGCTGAAGCATCGGCTCCTTACATCACGGAACCTTTGGATGTAGTCTGGGACCAATTCATCATCCCTTTGTTTGATAGCGATCAAATCTGCCAGACGCATCTCATGAAGGCCGACGAAGAAGTATTTATGAAACTGCTTCTCCAAATCGGCCAAACTGCGGATAGAGTTATTAGGTAGAGACACAAGCCAAGTAAAGGCCGATCCAAACAAGGAAAGTGGGAACAGCCGAACCCTTAAGGCATCTTCTGCGGCAGCCTCTCCACATTGTGCCAAGAATCGGCTAATATGCTCAATAGTTGATATGTTGTCTTGGCCGGACAACTTGGAGAAGTACGACAACCTGTACCGATTTGGCAGGGGCACACGATCGAATGCCTCAGGGTAAGGATGCCGAACATATACGCCTGATCTTTGGGCTTCAAGCCGAAGTGGTTTTGGATCACATCGGCTATCTTGCTGGTCCAGTCTTCGTTCTGCGTTGCAGGCTGAGGAGCTGGTGACACTGGGATTAGTATCGGCATCTGGGTAGTCCCCTATGGCTGACCTGATATTCCCTATAGTCTGATGCCATGTGATACCTTGGGCGAGGCCCTCCACCGGCTTGATAATACGCAAGCCGAAAGTACGATTCAGGGACGTCTTGAGCATAGAACTGCATGTTGGCGTGGGTCTTTGACTCGTCCCTGGACTACTGATTGGTTGAAGCTTATGTTGCCGATACCCTTGTCCGTGTGGCATCGGCTTCTGCTGGTCATGGCCCCATGTGTGACAAGCGTCGGATTCTCAGGTGGTGGTGGAGGAGGCTGACGAGGGTAGCCACTCATCGGATGAGGAGCAGTGTATGGCAGCCCACTCACCAGTTGCTGTGGTGTAGGAATCGGAGGCGGCATCTTAAGGAGCGTCGTCTCTTCCTTAGGATTCTTTCCTTTATCGGCAGCCGATGAGCACACTAGGAAGTACGTAGGGCCCAATTGTTGCTCCAGGCGCCCACCGGCCACTTGCTGGATCAGATTCGCCAGCGTGTTGACCAGAACTCTAGATTGGTTGAGCAGCGCATGATGAACGGCCGTGTTGACCGTTTCTTGGAAGTTCCGCACGCTGGATGATTCTGCCGATCCATCCGTGGTACTGGTCACTGTGATGGATGGTGTCGGCAATTGGTTTTTCTGGATCACCTTGCCTCTAGTCTTGCTGGAAGACTCCATGGTGAACGTATCTCTATTTTCCTCGACCAGCTTCTTCTGTTTGTCATCGAGATCCTCAAAGGTGACCTGAATAACGTCCTCCGCGTTGTGATTTTCTGGCATGGTGAAGTTGCTTCTGTTGGGTCCCAGTGGGCGTGCCAAAAAGCGTGTTGCCACAAAAATCGGATGGTGAATCTTGCGGAGCACGACACACTAAGTCCTAGGAGCTCTGCTTATCTCCAGTGCAGGTCCTCCAAGTTAGGTTCGGGGCGTGCCAGTCAATTTGACCTGCAATTGACAAGGAAGAAATTTAATCAGTAAAACAACGGAAAACGTATTGCCTGGGATTCTGAATAGTTCCAAAAAATGCATCGGCCAGGACATCTGAAGCATAACACCATGCATCGGCTGTGAAGCCGATTTCAAAGTGAAGTAAGATTAAGAATAAAAGCCTCATAGCTAAACACATGCGTTTATTTAAGCTAAACTTATTATCACCATTAGTTGGATCGGACCTAACCGAGACAGTGCTAACAGCAGGGCAACAAATCGAGCATAATTAACCGATGCGTCTAATTATAACGGAATTTACGCTTATTGTTAAGCTCAGAATCGGCCAGAAAAGCCAATTACTACCGAACCATCACCATCATGCCATGGTTAACTAGCAGGCAGATCCATCCGATAAGACTTGCTCTAGCCTCATTACTCAAGGATCTGACTTGACCGAGACAGCCTGATATAACAATGATAAACCAAGCGAATCGTCCGATCGGACTACATGCAACGAAGTACAAGATAGTAGATAATTTAGTAGTAGAAGCAATAATCAATGAGTGAATCATCAATGAAGTTGCTGCATGAAACGATTAGATAAAGCCGATAACTCAATGACTACCACTTGATAAATTGTGAAATCTATTAAGAACTAGTAAGAGGTCGAATGATGCAGCCTTACAAGAACTTGATAGAAATCGACAACTTGTAGATTGCACTAGGCGAAACTACAGCGATGCGCCGATAGCTAAAGCCTAGAGAATTTGATAAACATGAACTTACCAAGAAGCCGGAGATCGATTCGATGCCGCCCTACTTGCTAAAGAATTCACCGAGAAAGTACTCTACTCCAACTCCTAGGGTTTTGGCAAAGTGCCAAGAGAAGTTGTATTGATTGATGATTATTCTTTACAAAACCCTAACTGCTAATATTTATATTCTAAAGCTAGACTCCCGATCAATTATGATCTGTTACAAACTTTACTTAAAAACAAAAACTACTATATCTACAAGATATTTCAAAAGGAAACCGGACTTCTGCAAGATCTTCTGCTAACGTCATCTTCTAGTCCGATTCGAGCTCCTGCTGACGTCATCTTCTAGTCCGATTCAAATTCCTTTTGACTACTTCCTTGGCCGAGTCCACGTCATTTTTGACTAGCGTCATGCCTGACAACCTTGACTCAAATGACTCCACCTGGGCCTTATTGGCTCCTTTCCTTTCCATAAATATTCATGCGAAATTTTGGCATCAACACATGCCCCCCAATTTCTGAATAAATAATTTATTCTGAAATTCCTGCAAGTCATGATGATTTCTTGCCAACAACTGACTCGAACAGCACCTTGATCTCCGCCACGCCGATCGGCCTTTTCAAATTACGCCGTTAGGTTCCTCGATCTCCGGACCGTTGCTGGGTCCTATCTTTATAACCCACTCGCGCACACCTCATCTCTTTCCTCTCGCCATTCTATGTCTCTGCCAAGAAAACCTCCGCCCGCGGTTCTTGTTTGAGCTCCACGTCACCGAGAGTCTCCACATTCATTCCCCCTGCTTGCCGCTCGTCAACCCGAAGGTCGATTCCGCATCACTCCCTCACCAAGCTTGTCGCACCACTCCCCCATCATCAATGGCCGCTCCAAGCTCTTCATCAGCGGCGGCGACTTTGAGTTCTTCATCCATGGCGGCCCCAAGAATTTCAGAGGTAATCCTTCTCATCCTTTCGCATTCAATTGAGTTACCTGCCAGAGAATTCTTCCGGAACCACACTCTTACCCACCTTTATCCATCTTCTCTTCCTCTATATGTAGAGCAAGAAGAACCAAATCTTGATTCCTAGGGAAGATGGTTCTTCTCTCCTTTTCTTAGGTCCGATGGGTAATCTTGATCCCACTGAATTCATAAACATGGAAACCTATCGGCTCCCTTACAAGCATGCTTCCATGGACACAGCCGATTAGGCTCAAAGCTTCCGATCATGGCCCAGTCTAGTACCAGGATGGAGGGATTGGTACATGAGGATGGCCAATTTGACATGGGAAAAAGTAGAAATCGGCCAATGCATAACCTTCTCTCTTGCTGATATGGGCAAACATGAGAATTTGCTCATAGTTGCTTCCTCTTTTTGGTCCGATGCACTCAATGCTTTTTTGTTTGGCAACGGCTCAATGACTCCCAACCTTCTGGATGTTCTCATGCTCACGGGTCTTAATATATCTGAATCAGACAAACCCTTTGATACCATTGTCAAGTCTTCCCATCAGCTAGCAACCAAAGAAGTGAAAGGCTGGAAGGGATACATTACAGAACATGCTAGAACAGGGACCATTCACCATAGGGAGCACACGGCTTTCTTGAACATGTGGCTAGAAAAATTCATCTTCTGTGGTTCAACATGTGGACCCACAACTAATATGCAGTCAATGGCCGAAAGATTAGCCTCTGATGTCAAGATCCATTTGGGCAAGCATCTCCTGGGAGCAGTTTACCACATGCTGCATCAAGTATCGGCAAGATTGGCCACCAACCAGCCCCTAAGTAACATTGGTGGCCCTTGGTGGTTTCTCCAACTTTGGCTGAACCTGTACACTCACAAGGTCATCGGCCACGAAATCACTCAGCAAGAGTTCCCTTCCGACTATTTGGAAAGTAGGACCCCAAAGAATCGCCGATGCACAAACTTTGGCAAAGCAGTATCGTCCATGTCCGTCGAGTGACTGACACCAAACAAACTGGCTGATTGTTTCAAATCGTTTTATACCGGCCTTGCAATCAATACCATGGTTTGGTTCGCATATGGCAGCTCTGACATAGACCAATTCGAGAGGCCATACTTCTTCAAACTTGATAAAGTATGTGACCCAAAAGATGCCTGCCAGAAAACCTTTCAAGTGGCGATCACTCCATGCCTTCTACCGACCAACTTTTGCTCTGGCCGAGGAAAGGCCAAATTATATTCTTATGAGTTTTATCATCCCTCAGTAGCAGCATGGCAATTTGGCCTCAACAATTGCCGATTCATCTTTTCTTCATAGATCATATTCAGTCCAGGGATATTTTGGGCTTGGCTATGGAATACAGCCGATGATGAGGACATCACTCCTTCGGATGTACACAACACTCCGCTAAACATTCAAGGTCCAATCACTAGAGCTCGCGCGAGACAATTGAATTTACAGGTGAGCTCGTTCCTAAGCACTTCCTTTTATGACCTTGAGAATAGATTACTACCTAATGATTATATTTTGATTAGGAATGAAGGAGAGGACCAGGGGATGAATGGAGAGGAGCTTGGAGTGGGACAAGGCCAGCAAGGGACGTCCAAGACACTTGGAGGCCCAATACAACTCAACTTCGAGTCCACCTCGGAGTCGAGGAGCAGTCTGCCTTAGATCGGACGCCCAGGCCACATACGGAGTCCGATTTCGATGTTCCACATATGGTTGGAAAGATATTTTCATAGAGCTTCCAATGGCACCAGGTCCATGACCAAATGATGCCTGAGTCAACGGGAATCATCGAATCAAGTGGATGTCCAGAATCTGTCTTAGTGCTGCGTCTCCGTCTTTTGGGCTGTTGGCCCGCGTATCGTATTGGAGCCCATTAGGGGTGTGTCCAGGGGTCTTGCACGTCCCTAAACACTTTATATTCAGTAGAGTTGCCCAAGTTAGGGTTTGGGTTTTGCTTAGATTAATCTGTCAAGAACAGTTTCGCCGTTTGTCGGTTTGTGAGATCCCAACTTCATGAGTTAATCATACATCTGCAATTTTGGTTGCATTCTTTCTTGTTCTTGGTTGTGTTTTTCAATTCGCAGGCAAGGATTAGCCTTCTTGGCGAGGTCAGCTGTGCAACACTGGTCAATAACCTGAGGAGACGTGGTGCTACGATTGCGGGGTTCGGAACATGTTGTTCAGAAGCCGAATCGAATTGTGTCGTGACTCCACCAAATCGAGAGTTAACAGAACCTTTCAAAAGATCGGGAACCCTAGTTCACATCAGACGATTAAAAACTTTTACTGATGACCTAGTTTATACTAAACCAGTTAACTGGGCTCCTGCCCCGTCTCCCTTTTCTTCTCCACAATACAACTCCTGGTGGTCTGAATGGAAGCTTCACTTGAGAAAGCAGCTAGTTGCTCTTTACTGCGCCAAGATCAACTCGGAATACCACCCCACCATCAACGAGGTATTTCTAACTTTCTTTGAATCACTGTTTTTCATGAGATACCTATTTCTGCTTCTGGTTAACGTGCTGTTGTCCTTCTCACAGTTGATAGAAACATTGCCCCCGCAGATGAGCACTAGTGGTAGGCCGATCAAGTATTGCCCAATAATAGAGAACCCCCTGATCGGCCACAAAGCTCCATCAATGTAGAAGTTTCTAAAAGGGAAACGACCAGTCACCACCAAGACCACCTCCAAAAAGAAGAGACAAAGAACAATTGATAATTCTGCATCGGCCAGCACAGCCCTTGCCCCGGACGTATCTGTCATAGCCACTGGCTTGATTCAAGTTGTCCAGGTATCCCTCTGACTGATTTCAATAATCTTTAGTCACTTGAAGTGATACATCGTGTTCTCATTCTCCTAGGAATCGGGCATTGCACTTCCTCAGCCAAGTTCAGCAATCAGTCCGCCGGAGCACCTTCCACCAATCTCGGAAGAGCGTGTTCCAACCCCAGCCTCGGCACTCAACATAGATAGAGAGAGGTATTCATAGAAACTGAACTCAAGAAGTCCCAAGAAAGATTAAACCGAGCGTTTGCAAAATACCTCTATGCTAAGCCAACTGAATAGGCATCGGCACCGGCATCGGCATCGGCATCGGCACTTGGCAACATCTGCTGATCAAGATGTGCAATCGAATATGGAGGACAACGCCGTGGCTACTCCTGAAGATAATCCAATTTTAGATGAAACGGTATGTCATCCGATACTCCTGAGACTATTCTTGTTTTATATCGGACTTTTCCTTTGATTTTGTTGATCTGGCTACCCAGAGGATCCCGAGGGTGTTCGACCCATCTCCAACCCTTTCTCTAACAAGAAATATTCCATTAATAACACAGAGAAAGGAGCGAACCCCTGAGCCATCAACCGATGCAAAAATCTCGTTGGACATCCCTTCTTCATCGGCCATCATGCCCCTCGAGCTACCATCCCCGGCCTTCAATCCTGAGGTGGACCTCCGATGGAAACAAGTACTTTCCTGATCCCACCCGTGTCTTGCCAAATTACCTTTAACAATTACCCTCATTTGATCTTTCACAGGAACAAGACACTCCTTCCAGTATTTTATTCTCAACGGATACAGAGGAAGTAATTGGCACCGAAGAAATTAGCTCTGAACAGCACCAGAGCATCCCTAACAGCGTCAAATTCAAACTACAAGGCATGCTTCAACTACTCGAGCAAGACTTAGATAGCTTGGTGCAGGATGCAGGGCCGATCCGATCCATCCTTGCTGAGGTGAAAGACTTGCTGACTCCCAATTTGGCATTGGTCCTGGCCCTAGCAGCTTACATCAAAGGCTTTGAACCTCTGATCTTGGAAGCAAAGAGGAGTATAGCCCATCATGCCACTCACCAAAGTCAGAAAGAAAAGGACAGAGCTCATGCCAAGGAAATCAAGCAAAAAATCTCTGATATAGAACCTTCATCGGCCATGATCTCTGTAGAACTTGATCGGCTGAAAATCAAAGAGGCGGAACAATTGAGGGAGCTTCAGAAAACACAGGATGCCATTGCAAGTGAGACATCTAGGCTGGAACGTGTTCCAATCCTTGTCAGCCAAGCCAAGGACGAATACTCCGCCTTCACCCGCTAGGCCAAGCTGCGCCATAGTGCTTCTAAGTAAATCCCTAGATCAGACGAGGAAGATCAGAAGCGCATAGCCGACGTTGATGGCATCCGCTTGCGAGCGGTAGAATCAATCCAAAGAGATCTGGGATTGTTGTAAGACATTGAGCCATGCATCGGCTTTAAACACTTGATACTTTCGTGCCCTATGTGGCAGATTCGATACTTCGATATGACATGCCCATCGTGGCGAGGAACAAAACACTGGGTGTAAATATTTTGGCTCTAAAGGCGATACTTGTAGTATCGGCTATTTCTTAGTTGATGTTTGTTTGCTTACATCGGCTTTTACCTTCTCACTTATCAAACATTAAACTAGATTCCTTGCACATCCTGGACAAACCGAACCAACAAACTCAAAACTTGCCCCTCGAGGCAATATCAAAACTAGGCCGATGCTTTCTTCTTCTAATACACTGGCCGGTACCACACCACGTCGTGTCTAGACTTCTTCATTGAACTTGTTATTCGTCAAAACAAACTGTCCAAGCCGATGGCTTGGATCAGCTTCAGTCCCAAATCGAACATCAGCAAGAACTCTCCTTCCCATGCTTTCCCTGATAGGCACTCTATCCCGTCGAACTCCCAAGCGGGTGGATCGGCCGTAGCAACGCTGGCAGTTGTGTCAACCGATACCACTTCAATTTCATCGCCTTGCCATTGGATGAGACATTGATGCATGGTGGAAGGAACACAACAGTTTGCGTGAATCCAATCGCATCGGAGGAGCAAGCTGTAAGACCCTTTTCCATCGATAACAAAGAAAGTTGTAGGTAAAGTCTTGCTGCCGATGGTGAGCTCTATGTTCAGAACCCCTCTGGCTTGCGAGAAATTCCCACTGAAGTCCTTGAGCATCATATCGATCTTGATTAAGTCTTCTTGAGTCTTCCCAAGTTTCAGATATGTGGTGTACAACATGAGGTTGACGGTGGCACCTCCATCTACCAGCATCTTGGTCATCGGCTTCCCATAAATAAAGCCCTTCAGGTACAAAGCTTTGAGATGCCGATGCTTCTCTCCCTCTGGAATCAAGGTACGAGCCAACATTCCCAAGGTACGAGCCATATGTCTCCACAGTTTTTGAGAATCAAGGGATGAAAATAAAAGGACCAAAATTTCCCAAGTGTGAGTCCATTCTCTCCCTCTCCCCTGAACATTATACCTTCCATAAGATCAGGATTTGATCGGGTACCAATCTCTTGCGAATCACTCTTTGGCTCGGCAACAAAGGTAACCAAGGTATGCAATACTCTTCCTACCTATGAACTCCACATATCAACCTTAGAAGTAGGAATAAGATGGTCAATTTCCGACCACACCTTGAGCGACTTTGAGAGCACCATTGGGGAATCTTAAACCATCCTTTTGAAAACTTGCAAAAAAAAATCTGAGGCAAAATTGCATCATGTTCCATACATATTTTGTTTATTCTAATAAAGTTCCACAAGTTTTGGATGAGTTGTGAATGCATGGACAGGTGTATAAAAAATGAGGCAAAATGGGAGAAATCCTAGGCCGACCGGCCTCACCTAAGCCGGCCGACTGGCACTGGATCCAATCGCCACGACATCGATCCAGGGGCAAGGAAATACACTTATCTTGATCCTGAGCCATGCACTTGAAGTCGGTTTGATCAGATGACCCGAAAGGCTTCACCCATGCATTGAAGGGCCCACCTACATGCAAGACTTGGGCAAAATCCTGAGATTCGCCTCCCTAGACAAAGCACAAGCATTGATCATAAAGTCGGTAAAACGGAGGGACAAAACGCGCCAAGGTCAGGCCGGTCGGCCCCTAACTGTCAAACCTCGAACCAACGCAACTGCCACCAACACCAGGAGAGCATCAGGGACGTCCTGAAGAAGGGTGGTGCCAAGTGGCACAAATCCCAGGCCGGCCGGCCTGGGAGAGGTCGGCCGGTCACACTTTGCAGCCTCTTGAACTCAACTTCATGTGGAAGTTACCTCAACCGATGAAGTGGCATCCAAGCTAAGCATCAACCTCAGCACCGACCTGCAACAGCTATAAATAGAGGGTCACCCATCACTTATAACACACACTAAGGAGTTCTCACTCATTTCAATTTCTAGAGTTAGGTTTAGTAGTCTGGGTGTTAGAGTCGAGTCGAGCTTGTCTCGGGATTCTGGAGTCGTCATCGGAAGTCTGGTATAAGCTCTTGTATCTATCCCTTTGACATTTATCAATATAAGTTATCTTTTTTATCTTATCGAGTCAGTTTTACTTTCCGCATTTATTTATCTTTCGAAGTTATTCAACTTGTGTGCGGAAGTTCTGTCCTCTAGCTTAGGCTTTGTTATCTTTCTTGTTTTATCCGGATCTTACCTTACGGGTTTTCTTGTTCGGACTAGGGAGCTGAAGTCAGGTCCCTAGGTTGAGGGGGGATTTCTCTTGAAGGCCTCAAGATAAATCCTAACACCAAGTGCAGACGTGGTGTCTAGCTTAGTGTTAGCTAGGAAGTGTGTTCCACCCCACGGAACAGTGTGGTAGGCGGCAAGTGGTGACAGCCCTGTCCGTCCCTTGTAGTCCACCACGTTCGGGTGCTTTCATAGCAGTAGTAGCAGGTTGCCGTTGGACTCCCCTCTCACCCGTTTCTGCAGTCCTTCCTCTTCCAGCCGCCGAAGTAAGCTCTTGGTTCCCGATAACCAGTTAGAAATAAGGTTTAGTCTAGAGAGGCTAGCTCGTTAGTCTAGAAGTGTTTTAGGAGTCTTTATCATTTGTTGTCCTCCCAACTGCTTACCGCTCTAAGATTTAGAGTCTCCTATGTCAAATGGTCATTGCATGACCATTTATCATATCTTATCTGGCTTACCCCCACTAAGTTAGTCCGTGGATATCTCCAGTAAAGTTTAAAACTCGTTTATTCGATACTCTTTAGACCATAGTGCTTCCCCGTGGAAATTTACGATACCCTGGAATACTCCAAGGTGAAGTGCTACAGCGGTGGATTCTGTGCGCTTACGGAATACATATTCTGTTGGGTATAAGAAACACCAACAAGCATTTCTGGCGCCGTTGCCGGGGAAGCAATTGGTGCTAAAGGTATCGTTGAATAGTTTGATAAATTTACTGATTTATCACCGCTAATTTTAGTGGGCTTACCTTTGCTCTCTTGTCTTTGTGATATATGAAGAGCAGTGCATGACCGGTTTTAATCTACCATACAACTTCAACCCGAATCTAGAAAGAATTGGGCGAATTGTCCGACGCAGAGTCGTCCCACCTTAGAAAAGGCTTTCTTAGGCCAAGGTTCGACAACACCAGCTTCATCACCCATGGCTCAAAAGACACTCCATCAATTCTTAGCCCCGTCCAGCAGCCATATCCCTACTGGACTGAACACCGACCAAGGCAATAAAGGCTTTGAGCTAAAGACTGGGCTTGTCAACATGGTCCAAGCAAGTCCTTTTTGTGGAAAGGCATCAGAGGATGCCAGCGCTGATCGTCAGAACTTCTTGGAAGTGAGCAGCACAATCAACCCCAGAGGCACTACAATGGAAAACATTCGACATCGTCTGTTTCCATTCTCTCTGCTTGGGAAAGCAAAGACGTGGTTCTACACCAACAAGGATGCATTCACCACATGGGATGACTACTCTAATGTATTCCTAGCCAAGTACTTTTCGGTGGGCAAGACCAACGCTCTTCAGAATAGGATTTTGAGTTTTTAATAGCTCTAGGATGAAACCATCCCGGAAGCCTGGGAACGTCTCCAGGAATACATCGCAACATGCCCACACCACGGCATGGAAGAGTGGCTGATCATCCAGAACTTCTTTCATGGCCTGAATCAGCGAGCGCAAGACCACATAGATGCAGCAGTAGGAGGAGCATTTCTCTCCCTCGACGTTGCAAGAGCTAAGGCGCTCATCGACAAGATTTCCTCCAACCAGAGTTGGAAGGGAGATAGGCAACCAGTCCGTGCTAAAGGAGTACACCAAATTGATGGTGTAGATATGCTAGCAACCAAGATGGATCTTCTCATGAAAAAGCTGGAATCTCCACACCATGAGGTCAACTAGATTATGGAGTCTCGGATCACATGTGAGACATGTGGCGATACTGGGCACTCGGGCAACAGTTGCCCGACGACTCAAGAGGATGTGAACTTCATTGGGAACAACAATCCCAATAACTCAGGCTACCGTCCTCAGCAAGGTTGGAACTCCAAGACCAATCTTCCCTTCGGCCAACAGCAAGGTAACAACTTTAATAACAATTTTCATCCTTCGCTAAAAGACCTAGTGTACGGCCAAAAACAAATTAATGATAACATTAGCAAGAAATTTCAAGGTAATGATAAAATTTTGGAGTCTTTGGCCGCACAGCTAGAGAGTTTTAACTCTATTATTAAAAATCAGCTGACCTTCAATAAAATGATAGAAACCCAAGTAGCTCAGCTGGCCTCATCTTGCCCTAACCATAACTCGGGAAAGCTACCCGGGCAACCAAAAGTTAACCCCAAATAAAGTGTGTACGCGGTGACTACGCGGCATGGAAAGTCCACGCAGGATCCACCCCATCCGCAGGATGTAGGTACACGGCGGAAGATCGTAACTGCTAGGGATGCCGAAGCTGAAGACGAAGAGCAGGAGGAGGCTGACGAATCCAACACCACTGCTACCCAGGGAGAAACTGAGGAAGTCCCAAGGGCTTCCCGAGAATACCACGATACAACCGCCTTACCATTTCTGAAACGGAGAAGGAGGCCAGTGGCCGACGAGCAATTTGGCAAGTTCGTCGAGGTAATTAAGAAGCTCTATGTCAATATACGGCTTCTTGATGATATGCAGGTTCCCACATATGCCAAATATATCAAGGATATCCTTGGAAACAAGAAGACCCTGCCGAACAGTGAGGTTGTGCAACTTACGGAGGAGTGTAGCGCAGCTATACTCGATCCTCTCCTGGAGAAGAAGAAAGACCCAGGATGCCCAACCATCGCATGTTCAATCGAAGCCCAACACTTCAAACACGCTCTTTGTGATCTAGGAGCAAGCGTCAGCATCATGCCAAAGGTAGTTTATGATAAACTTAACCATCATGCACTTGCTCCTACTGCCATGTGTTTGCAGCTAGCGGACCAATCAGTTCGTTATCCCGCGGGGATCACCAAAAATATTCCGGTGAAAATACGAAACTTTTTTGTCCCCGTTGATTTTGTCATCCTCGACATGGAAGTCGACACCAAGACCCCTCTCATTCTGGGAAGGCCGTTCTTGAGCATGGCGAATGCACACATTGATGTGGGACCTAGAGAAATCCAGCTCAACATTAATGGGCAGAAGGAGAGATTCGCCTTCAGACCGAAAGTCAGACAATGCTCACAGGTCAAAACTTTCAACCAGAAGAAGAAATCCGAGAAAGAGCCAGAGAAGCCATCAACCCCATCCATCGAAGCCCTCATCGAATTCGTGGAAAGTCTACGGATTCAAGAGGAGATCAAGGTGCATAACCAGCGGAACGCGAAGCGAAGAATCCAGCGTAAGAAATTTCTGGAACTCGAGAGGAAAGAGATCGAAACAAGCAAGCCCACAAAGAAAGTGTGGCAAAGGAAAGTGTCATCACCGACGACAACTCCATCCGGTGACGAAATCAAACCCAAGGTATGGAGAGTCCTGCTCCAGACTCAAAACCGAGCTCTCGCCATGAGGTAGCATGGTAGTTATCCATTCTTTGCATTTGCTTATAGGATAGTTTATTTCCATGCATAATTTATTTCAACTTCATCATATCATGTTTAAATTTCTACAAAGTGCATTTTTATTTTTCAAACTTTTGTTTCAAGTGCACTGCATAAAAAACATCAAAAATTTTTGTCCCATTTGCAAGCCGGCCAGCTCCACTTGTCAACCGCTGGCCAGTGTGCAGCTATAGGGAAGAGCAAAAAGGACAAGGACTTCAATCAGAGAGGCAAACACCTGTGAACATGCATGTGCAGGCCATTTAACCCCATCATGGGTGATTAGGCTCCCTTTGCACCATTCACGTCCCATCGTGCAACATTCTCGCTTGAGTGCTCATGCAGGAATGAGACATGATGAACGAGGAGTGTGCAGGACAAAGCAGAGTGCGAGGAGGTTGTCACACCCGATTTATAAGAACATAAATCGAGCAATCATATATGCGCCAGGATCAAGTCACGCATTGTAACACCCTAAGGTAAAATATCGAGATTTATAATGAATTTAATTGAGCTCCAGTAATTTTTTCTAAGGATTTATTTTGCCTAGCTTGCATTTATTTATAATTTAATTCACAAAGAATTAAAATTTATTTCTAGGTTCAACATGTTTGTGCATTCATGCTGGTGCATAAGTTTTATTTGGTTGAGTGCATAGGAGTTGAATTCAAATTTGAGTTGAATTCAAATAGTTTTGAGTTGGTGCGGGAAAAGAAAAGGAAGGAAACGGAAAAGTAGGTCAGTCATTCCTTCTTTTCTCAGTCATTCCTTCTTTTCTCAGTCATTCCTTCTTTTCTCAGTCATTTCTTCTTTTCACAGTCATTTCCTTCTTTCTCAGTCATTTCCGCAGCCCCTTCTTTCTCAGTCATTCCCTCAGCCCGACCCCACCTGTCGGTGACCATCTCTTTCTTTTCCTTCTTCTTCCTCGTGCCCGACCTTCTCTGTTCCGTCTCCGCTGTCCCGGCTGCTCCCTCGCTGCCCGTGGCCCCACTCCGCCCCGGTGTGCATGCTCGAGGCCCACCGACCAGGCTCACCGGCGCCTTCACCTTCTAGAAGCCGAGCCCCCAAAGCCTGGGATTTCGCAAATCCGTTGCGCGATCCGCTTTCACCGCAGGGTCCGCGGCACGCACGCATAGGGCAACCCCGCCGCCTCTTAAGCACCAGGCCGCCTCCCCTGTGACTTCCCTAAACCGCGACCGCAACCCTAGCCGCGCCCAGCTCGCCGTCGCCGTCGAATTTCCCCACGACCGCCATTGCCGGTGAGCTCGGTCTCTACCAAAATTGATTGCCGCCGGTGATCCCCGGACCTCCCTAACCCCCGTAGGATCTTCGCAGGATCCCCACGAGTCGATCCACGGTGACCAGAAGCACGGAGGCCCCTGCATCGTCTTCCTCCGCGAGCGCCGCCCGTCCTCGCCGCTCGGCCCTCGTCGCCGACCATCTTGCGCTGCCTCTCCGGCCCGTTAAGGCCCTCAGTGAGCACCACATCGTTCCCCTGGTCGTCTTGCGCTAGATGTCGTAGACCAAAGCTCGCTCTTGTGGCCAGAACGCGCGCGCCGGCAATGCGCCGCCGTGCCGACCCACCCCCGCCGTCGTGCGCGCAGCCTGAGTCCTTCCCGCGCCCCGCCTTAGCCCTAGATGGTCTCCCCAGGTCGCGCTGAACCTTCTAGATCCAAGCTCAAGTTGTTTTGACCCCCGGAGCACCGAGATCGCCCAACCTCCGGCGACCTTCCCCTGCCGCCGGCCGCATTCTGTCAGATCGGACCGGTCCGATCCAGATCGGACCGTCCGGACCCCCGCCGTGCAGTTCGGACCGTCCGAACTAGATCGGGTCCAAACCGTTCGATCCAGATCCGACGGCCTAGATTAGAAGATACCCCTTCAGCCATGGCAGTTTTGCTAAAATGTCCCCGGCTTTTCCTGGAATCAACCCGCACTCCTATGTAGTTCAAAAGAAATTGCTGTGAGGTCCTGTTTTATTCGTTTAAGCCCTTGAGCTCCTAGGAAATTGAACCCGCCGTCCAAGCTCTGAGTTTTTACGGGTTAGACCCCAGATCTAGCCTTTAATCAGGTTTAGGCCCTCGGTGTTTGCGCAAAACCCCTTAGAACCTCCAGTTTTCTTACAAATAGGTCCCTGAATCTTGTTTTCAGCCTAGGTTTTGCGTTTTAGCTCCATTTTAAGCGCCCTTTATATCCACGCGATCGTTGTAACGTGTAGAATAGTTCTAGACTAGTTTTGTGTGCTGTTCTACTATATTGGTGTACTGTTTTCTTATAGTTTGCTATTGTTTGTGCATGTGTGTATGTGTGGACCATGCTTGATGATCGTGAGTAGACGCGGAGCCTTTGGACGAGTACTAGGAGCCACCATCTTCTGAAGCTTTTGAGCAGCAGCAGGAGAACTTTGAGGAAGGCAAGTATAACATGAATATCCTATCACTTTTTAATACAATTTCATACTGCATTTTAATACTGTATGCCTATAAGGATTTCCTAGCCACTTTATATCCTATATATATATATATCCTTTGGGTTGCATTTTGGTTAGTTGTGCTAGGTTGCTGCGCTATAACACACCTGGTCCTTGTTAATTAATTTGACTAATGGATCTATGCAACTTAATCCTGAGAGTGGCCCTCTGTGCTGTGTGCTTGAGTGGCTCACGTCTCCTTAAAAGATATTTTTGATAGAAACATGGTTTAGAGGGCCAGCACGGTGCTTAGTGCTTGGTTGGCCACTCTCCATAAGGACCGGTTCATAGAGCGACAACCTGGGACAACCGCGCAACCACAAGACTGGAATGGGACGGTCTTGACTTACTAATTAGGTCGTGTTGGTTCGGGAGTAACTTACCTGCGTGGGCAAGAGGGGTGGTAAGCTTCAATGGTCCCTGCTCCTCCGGCTTGGTCTGTGCTGTGTGTCTTGTACCCCCGGAGGTGGGCCCCATCGTCGCTGATCCAGAATCCTTAGCGGTTACACCTTACCAATGTGATCCTTTGTAACGGTCTCGTAGTGTGCTTGCTAACCATCTCACCTAAGGAAGTGTGATGAACAACTAGCATAGCTCACGACTTGTGGGTAAAGTTGTGCAACCTCTCGAGAGTGTAAAACTGATATATCAGCTCTGCTCACAGTCATGAGCGGCCCAGATCCTCCGTCTGATTAGTGGGGTTATCAACCTTTGATTAGGGAGATTCCCCGGGTGGTTTTGGTTTGGATGGTTCTCAGTAGTTCTTAATTAATATTGATTAATTTATTATGCAATTCGGGTTTATGGTAATTCATCCACTTGTAGTAATTAGCTCTAATAAAATTCTGCCAAGACTAAAAGCTAATGCAGTCGAGTCAGCCAACCTTAGAGCCTCATAGTTTGTGTTATACTTGTTGAGTACGAGTTTGTACTCACTCTTGCCTTTCTACTCTTCTGTTCTCTTGGATATCTTCGACTGCTGCTCAGTGCCCGGCAACGTGGAGGACTACGTCAGCGGCTTCGACGACTTCTAGGCGTTTGTCTCCCAGTCGACGTCCCTGTGGCGCCCTACTCTTCATGTATCTCTTTTACGCTTCCGCAACTCTTGAACCGACTCTTGATTCGGTTGTAATAAAATAATTCATTTATGATTTATTTACGATTTATATTAATGTTATTCGTGGTATGTGTTGTGATATCTTGATGATTCTGTTGTATATATGCGTGACTTGATCCTGGCGCATATATGATTGCTCGATTTATGTTCCTTATAAATCGGGTGTGACAGGATTGGTATCAGAGCCAGGTCGACTGTAGGACGAAGCCTAGGTAGAATTGGTCGAGTTTAGGACTTCTTTTCTCTTGCCTTGCCTCCGCAAATCTTCAACCATCATTTTTCTGCTTCTATTCCTTGAGTCTTAAGCCCTTGATTTGCTATCCCTCCTGTCTTTTCTGAGAAATAGCTGGAGTTGTCCGTAGACATTGGCCTGAGTCGCCTAATCTTATGAGCTATAAGTTTAGGTTGTCCCGATAAAAATACGCTAGAATGGGTATGTTAGTCGAGTAGTGTGATAAACTCGACTAAGTTGTGAATGTTGAATGTTTGTTATTGTGCAAGTGTTTGATTTGGATTTTTAGTCGATTGCATAGTCTAGTAGTTAAACTTGTTCATGCAAATCGACTCTAACCCAACTTGAACTAAATAATAAAATTTGAGTTAGATCATTGGGGGTAAAACCTATATTCCTTTCTCTCTGTCATATCCTTCCGAAGTTTCATTTCCGCAGCTGCACCATATCTTGTTCTCATAAAAATTTTGGTTGTTGCAATCAGATGGTGAACACCAGGCGCACCGGTTCCGGTTCTGACCAGCAGGAGCAGAACAACCAGAGTACTGGTCAGCCATTGCCGATGCCGCCACCACTGACCCCGGAGCAGTTCTTCCAGCTCCAGATGCAGATGATGGCGACCCTGAACAACACCATTCAGGCTCTGCAGCAGATCCATGCCCAGCCACCGCCTCCACCGCCGTCTCAGCCCCGTGATCGGCGTGCGGATTTCCTGAGAGGTCATCCTCCGACCTTCTCTCACGCCACGGATCCACTCCAGGCGGACGACTGGCTTCGTTCGGTGGAGCGCCAGTTGGTTGTTGCGCAGTGCGACGACCGGGAGAGGGTTCTGTACGCAGCAGGGCAGCTGCGAGGCTCTGCTCTCGACTGGTGGGAGTCCTACCCGGCTCAGGACCGCGACTCTCTCACGTGGGACCAGTTCCGTGAGTGCTTCAGGAGCCACCATATTCCTGAAGGGATTATGAAGATGAAGCAGAAGGAGTTCCGTGCCCTTAAGCAGGTAAATTTGAATGGAGTTCGCTGCAACTTCTTTTGAGCTTCGATCCATCCTTGATCTCTTTCGTAAGCCTGACATACTGAGCGATTTCCATCCTTGTTATCTGTGTTCGTTATTTCAGGGATCAATGACGGTGACGGAGTACCGTGACCGTTTCCTTCAGCTGGCCCGCTATGCCCCTGCTGACGTCGCCCGTGATAGCGATAAGCAGGAGTATTTCAAGGAGGGACTGGATGATCACATCCAGTATGCGCTGCTGAACCACCGCTTCGACAACTTCAACCAGCTGGTTGATGCTGCCCTCAACACCGAGCGTAAGCGACGGGAGATTGGGGATAAGAAGAGGAAGATGGCTCCATCTTCGTCGGGCAGCAACACTCGTCCCGATATCAGCATCCACAACAGCAGCAGCAGAGGCCGCCTCAGCAGTACCAGCAGCGGCAGCAGTTTCCTCCTCGTCCTCAGCAGCAGCAGCAGGCAGGATAGGGTCAGAGGCTTCCAGCGTCTCCGGCTCCACCAGCTCAGAGGCAGGGAGTGCCCACTCCTCCTCCTAGGCAGCAGGCCGCTGCACTTCCTCGAGTGTGCTTCCACTGCGGCGAGCCAGGGCACTACGCCAACGTCTGCCCTCGAAAGGCGCAGGCAGGACAGCAGGGGCGTGCAGCACCGCCCAAGGCCCCAGCTCAGGGCAGGGTGAACCACGTGACGGCCGAGTCAGCGGCCGAGGCTCCTAACGTGGTGATTGGTACGTTCATGGTCAACACCCATCCTGCTACAGTGCTTTTTGATACTGGTGCTACACATTCTTCATCACCCAGTCTTTTGTTGAGCATCATGGCATTCCTACTAGCACGTTAAAGAGGTGCATGTTAGTATCTTCACCGGGAGGGCAGTTGAGGTCTCATGTCTTCTGTCCCAGAGTCAGTGTGGCCATAAGGGGGGTAGATTTCAGTGCAAATCTGATGGTGCTAGACACCAAGGGCATTGATGTGATCCTCGGGATGGAGACTCTTGCTAAGTGGGGAGTCCGGATAGATTGTGCTCAGAGGACTGTTCTTCTGTCAGCACCGGATGGTCAGGAGGTCTTTGTTGGAGCTACAGAGCCTTCTGGATTTCTTCATCAGATGGAGGCTAGACCCACGGATGGTATTCGCGTGGTGTCTGAATTCCCGGATGTCTTTCCGGATGATTTGCCAGGTATGCCGCCTGATCGCGACATTGAGTTTTCTATTGATCTCTTGCCTGGCATAGCTCCTATTGCTAAGAGGCCCTATCGTATGGCACCTGTCGAGCATGAGGAAGTTAAGAAGACTGTCGACGAGTTGCTAGCTAAGGGCTATATCCGTCGCAGTTTCTCTCCTTGGGCTTTTCCTGTATTGCTCGTAGAGAAGAAGGATGGCGCGAAGAGGATGTGCGTCGATTATCGGGATCTGAATGCAGTCACCATCAAGAACAAGCATCCATTGCCGCGTATTGAGGATCTCTTCGATCAGCTTCAGGGCGCTTGTGTGTTCTCGAAGATTGATCTGCGTTCGGGTTATCATCAGCTGAAGATTCGTTCCAAGGATATCCCAAAGACGGCATTCACTTGCAAGTATGGGCTATACGAGTATACTGTCATGTCCTTTGGCTTGACCAATGCTCCGGCTTTCTTCATGCATTTGATGAACAAGGTTTTCATGGATTATCTGGACACCTTTGTGGTGATATTCATTGATGATATCCTGATATATTCCAAGTCAGAAGCAGAGCATGAGAAACATCTGAGGCTTGTGTTGCAGAGGCTCAGAGAGCACAAGCTGTACGCCAAGCTCAGCAAGTGCGAGTTCTGGATTGACGAGGTTCCATTCCTCGGTCATGTTATCTCCAAGGGAGGTATTGCTGTGGACCCCGGGAAGGTGAAGGATGTGCTTGACTGGGTTGTACCGCAGACAGTGAAGGAAGTCCGCTCTTTTCTGGGCTTAGCAGGTTATTATCGGAGGTTCATCGAGAATTTCTCCAAGATTGTGAAGCCTTTGACTTCCTTGCTGGAGAAGGGTGTGGATTTCTTTTGGACTGATGAGCATCAGAAGGCCTTCGAGGAGCTGAAGAAGAGGTTGACTACGGCGCCAGTCCTTACTCTGCCAGACCAGAGCAAGAGGTTCACAGTGTACTGTGATGCTTCGAGGGATGGTCTTGGTTGCGTCCTGATGCAGGAAGGCAGAGTGATAACTTATGCTTCGCGGCAGTTGCGCCGGCACGAGCTAAATTATCCCACTCATGATCTGGAGTTAGCCGCAGTTGTGCATGCTCTGAAGATATGGAGGCATTACTTGTTTGGGCAGAGGTGTGATATTTACACCGATCACAAGAGCCTCAAGTATATTTTCACTCAGAGTGAGCTGAACATGCGGCAGCGAAGATGGCTAGAGTTGGTCAAGGATTATGACCTGGAGATTCACTATCATCCGGGCAAGGCTAATGTTGTGGCAGATGCTCTGAGCAGGAAGAGCTATGTTAACATGGCCGTGGCTTTTCAGATGCCTCAGGAGTTATGTGAGGAGTTTGAGCAGTTGAGCCTGGGTTTCTTGCATCACACCTCGAGTGCATCATTCGAGGCAGAACCCACGTTAGAGGCAGAGATCAGGCAGCATCAGAAGGAAGATAAGAAGCTGCAGGAGATTCGTGAGTTGCTCAAGATTGGCAAAGCCACTCATTTCAAAGAGGATGATCAGGGTACCTTGTGGTACAAGGGTCGTATATGTGTGCCGGATGTAGCAGATCTCAGGAAGTTGATTCTGAGTGAGGCTCATGATACAGCGTATTCTATTCATCCTGGCAGCAACAACAACAACTACAACTTAGCCTTGCAGCACAAAGATGTATTATGATCTCAAGGAACGATTCTGGTGGTATGGAATGAAACGTTCCGTTGCGGAGTACGTGGCTATCTGTGACACTTGTCAGCGTGTCAAGGCAGAGCATCAGAGACCAGCAGGTCTATTGCAGCCATTGAAGATTCCAGAGTGGAAATGGGAGGAAATCACTATGGACTTCATTGTGGGATTGCCTCGTACTCAGAAAGGGTACAACTCCATATGGGTAGTAGTGGACCGGTTGACGCAGGTTGCCCACTTCGTTCCGGTGAACACTACTTACTCCGGCGCTAGACTCGCAGAGTTGTACATCTCCAGGATCGTCTGTCTGAATGTGTTCCAAAGAAGATCATATCTGACCGAGGATCTCAGTTCACTTCACGGTTCTGGGAGCAGTTGCATGATTCGTTGGATACGAAGCTGCGTTTCAGCACTGCTTATCATCCTCAGACAGATGGGCAGACAGAAAGAACCAACCAAGTGTTGGAGGATATGCTTCGAGCCTGCGCTATTCAGTATGGTACCAGCTGGGATAAATGCCTGCCGTATGCAGAGTTTTCGTATAACAACAGTTATCAGGCCAGTCTGAAGAAATCTCCTTTCGAGGCCCTGTATGGTCGGAAGTGCAGGACTCCGCTGTATTGGGATCAGATTGGCGAGAGACAGGTATTTGGTCCGGATATTGTTGAGGAGGCAAAACAGTTGGTACAGTAGGTGCGCGAGAACCTGAGGGTCGCTCAGACTCGTCAGAAAAGTTATGCGGATGTACGTCGTCGAGATTTGACCTTCGCAGTGGGTGATCATGTGTATTTGAAGGTCTCGCCGATAAGAGGAATCCGCAGGTTTAATATGAGAGGGAAGCTAGCCCCTCGATACATCGGACCGTTCAAGGTGTTGGAACGGACAGGTGAGGTGGCTTATCGTTTGAAGTTACCTCCCAATCTCTCAGGGGTGCACGATGTGTTCCACGTGTCTCAACTGAAGAAGTGCCTGAGAGTGCCAGAAGAGCAAGCACCGTTAGAAGGGTTGGATGTGCAGGAGGATCTGACTTACACCGAGCATCCGGTGAGAATTCTGGAGACATCTGAGAGAGTTACTAGGAATAAGAAGATCAAGATGTGCGTGTTCAGTGGAGTCTCACACCGGAGGATGAGGCTACCTGGGAGCGAGAAGATGAGCTGAGGAAGACATATCCCGATCTCTTTGCTAGCTAGCCTATCTGAATCTCGGGACGAGATTCCTGTAAGGGGGTAGGTTTGTAACACCCTAAGGTAAAATATCAAGATTTATAATGAATTTAATTGGGCTCCAGTAATTTTTTTCTAAGGATTTATTTTGCCTAGCTTGCATTTATTTTATAATTTAATTCACAAGAATTAAAATTTATTTCTAGGTTCAACATGTTTGTGCATTCATGCTGGTGCATAAGTTTTATTTGGTTGAGTGCTAGGAGTTGAATTCAAATTTGAGTTGAATTCAAATAGTTTTGAGTTGGTGCGGGAAAAGAAAAGGAAGGAAACGGAAAAGTAGGTCAGTCATTCCTTCTTTTCTCAGTTATTCCTTCTTTTCTCAGTCATTCCTTCTTTTCTCAGTCATTTCTTCTTTTCTCAGTCATTTTTTCTTTTCGCAGTCATTTCCTTCTTTCTCAGTCTTTCCGCAGCCCCTTCTTTCTCAGTCATTCCCTCAGCCGACCCCACCTGTCGGTGACCATCTCTTCTTTTCTTCTTCTTCCTCGTGCCCGACCTTCTCTGTTCCGTCTCCGCTGTCCCGCTGCTCCTCGCTGCCCGTGGCCCCGCTCCGCCCCGGTGTGCATGCTCGAGGCCCACCGACCAGGCTCACCGGCGCCTTCACCTTCTAGAAGCCGAGACCCCAAAGCCTAGGATTTCGCAAATCCGTTGCCCGATCCGCTTTCACTGCAGGGTCCGCGGCACGCACGCATAGGGCAACCCCGCCGCCTCTTAAGCACCAGGCCGCCTCCCCTGTGACTTCCCTAAACCGCGACCGCAACCCTAGCCGCGCCCAGCT